>NW_010412881.1:0-15343 GCF_000710305.1 Buceros rhinoceros silvestris | reverse complement strand
AAACGCTCCCTTCCTTCCTTCCGTGCGCTGCCCGGGCTGGCAGGCGGCGGGTCGACTCTAGTGCCTGCTTTGCCTCTTGGCACTGGAGGAGTAGATAGGAAGATCTACTAGCTCAGCTGGAAGAGTCTGCTCTGAGTTTGGGGGTTTTGTTCATTCTTTTTTTAAAAAGAACCCCACAGTTAATGTTTCTAATAGTAAGTTGGGCCATTCGTAATGCTCCTCCAAATCTTGCACTGAGCAGGCCCACTCCTGCTGTGATGCAGGGTAGAGATGTTCAAAGTGCTCCTGCAGGGTAGGGGAGGGGGTTGGCAGCTCGTTGCTTCATCACCTCTTTCAAAACTGTTTATCGACCTTGCAGCTCCACACTCCCTCCTGTCCAGCCCTGGCTGTGGCCTCTGACTTTCTCACACACCCACGAGTCCTTCCCCCAGGGTCAGTTTGAGGATGGTTTTTTTGCGTGGGAGAGCACTCCTACCTTCTCTCCAGATGTTTTATATGGACCCTTAGGCCCTCCAGCATTGCCAAATAATGACCAGGTCAGTCCCACCCATCCCAGAGGAGCTGTCGGTATTCACCCCCAGCTCTCAGAGACAAAGCATTTCCTAAACACTAGGTACAAACACAAGGTATTACACCAACCAACAAGTCTTACCTGCCAGGATTAATCATTACACCAAATGTAATTCTTCCACTAAAACCTGCAGCTGCATTGGGTCTATGAAAGCCTGAATTACTTTAGTGACAAGCTAAGCAATAGCTGTCCTGCCCTTGACTGTCCTGCCCTCGAGCAGTCCCTTGCAGCCTCACGGGGAAGGTGTTGGTTATGTGATCATGTGCATTTAATGCTTGCACGGCAGCAAGGCAGGAGCTTTGCTGCTGGTTCCAAGGGTTCCCTCTCGCCCCCACCTCCAGTGTTTGCTGGAGCGTGGCAGGAGGTAGCCAGCCTTGCTTGGAACCTGCTGTTGTTAAGGTCACCGGCACATACCATAGCAGAGCGACCTGACCGGGGGGGCCCAGCAGCTGGTTGCAGAGCTTGCCCATCGTGTCTGCCCTGGGTGGGAGAGGCTGCTCTCCTGGCTCTGCTGTCCCCTCCTCCCTGCCACTGGTAAGGGTCTAGGCATGGGAAGACTGCCTGGTATCTTCTGCTGTCTGGCTTCACAGCTGGTGGCTTTGGTGGGCAGGGGGAAGGCTTTGCTCAAAGGCAAGGAATAGGACTTGCGTCTGTTTGGAGCTTGTGTTTTGAACGGGGCCCCTCTTTCTGAGCCCACCTCCTTTTCCCTTTTACAAGAAGCTGGCCTCTTTCAACTGACAGCAGGGCTTTCCTGCCAGGCTTGTTAGCTTTAGCTGGAACAATTTCCTTTGAACTCAGCTTGAATTAACATCTCCATGGCAATAGGAGCAGGGCTTTGTCTCTTGCAACCTGCCCTTCACCCCCAACAAGAGGTTCTACCCAGAGGTGGGAGGGAACAGTACACCACCCTGGCCAACACCACTACCTCTTCCTGGGGAGAAGCAGAAGCGTTTGCTGGGAGGACAACACGACGTGATCCTAGTGTCTGTAACTTCCCTAGGGAAGGGGATGATGGGGAAGCTGGAGCAGATGCTGACAGGTCCTTGCTCAGTTTAGATTAGCTGACTGCAAAAAGTGCCAGCGAGTGAATATGTGTGTTGGGGGCGACAGGAAAGCAGCTTGTGTCACTTTGCCATAAACAATCACAAACATACACGGTTCCCCTGCGACTGAATTTCTCTGGTGAGCCAATGCAGTGGAAGAAAAACAGTGCTCCCGTTTTATCCGCACTCAGCGTTTTTCCTTCTGCCCTGTGCTGTCACCCCATCTCTCCCACAGCCACCCAGTTCCCCATCCCCAGCTCTGCCCCATCTGCTCCTTCTTTTCTCTGTCTTGGGAATCTGCTGCTGCCGAAGGACTGGCTGGGTCACGCTCCCATCCTCTCAGCACGTCATGCAATGTACATTGTGCTTCCTACCATAATACCTTCTTTCCTCTGTAGTATGAAAAAGCCACATGCAAGTCAATGGCCATCTGGCTGGCTGTTCACCAGGCACTCCTTATTCCCTCCCCTAGTTCCCTGAGAAGGAAGATACCCTTCTTCAGGCTGTTTGGGAACTTGACCTTTCTGGTTATGCTAACTATGCATCACCCCCCCAGCCCAGACGACCCAGGCACCAAATAAAGGGCCACTTTATTTCCCCCTCCCTCAGCCCGGCTCCCGGCCCACGTGGGTCGGTCTGTTTGGCAGTAGTGGGCTCTCACTAACAATATGGGTGTTTTGACTCTTACAGAGTGAGAGGCTGGTTTTGCAGCCAAGTCCGTAGGTGGGGAGAAAAGAAGCCTTTTCCTTTGAATGCCAGGTAAATTCTTTGGGAGCTGCCTCAGGGAAATCAAATCTGTTTCTTCTTTTTGGGGGCAGAATAAGGGGAGTTCTAAACACTGCAGCAACCACTTCCCTTTTTCCTGCTCCTCTTTGTTCAGTTCCCTGCTTCTAAACACCCTGGCAAGGCAGTGCTTTCCTGCTCCCTGCTCCCGACATCCCAGGATGGGCTGCAGGTGAATATTGTGTGTTCAGAGCGGTTTTGCTGGGTGATACTGAAATCGAGGCTATTGCAGCTGTGATCTTCCGAGAGGCTCGGGGAGCAGAACAAGGTCCTTTCCAGCATGACATGCTGGGGTCGGTGGGGCTTCATCAGGAGGCATAGGGAAAGGAGTGCAGGGGCAACGTCAGGAGATGCAGAGCTCTTGGCTCAGGCTTTGTGAGGCAGTTGTGCTTGTTTGATTTCCTCTTCCACCTCCTTCTTCCCCCACAGTGCGCCTTCGCCCTCCTCCAACAGAGCTGCTGCAGCTGGATCACAGCAGGCAGTTTTCATTCTCGGTTAATGAGAAACTCCTGCCCTTTGTCCCTTGAAACAGAGCCACGTTCACCATGTGACTGTGGGGAAGAGCTCCAGCAAGGTTGCAGCAAGAGAGGTGAAGGAGTAAGTTAGCTTCCCTCGTACGTGTTGCTCCTGTGCCAGGGGCTGATCTGGGTGGTGGGAAGGCATCAGCTGAAAGCCAGTTGCTGAGGGAGTCAAAGCCTGTCTGGCCTCACCCTGCTGACCCCACACTGACTCAGCGGGCTGTCTGGATCTCTTCATACCAAGGAATGGGAATTCATCCCCCCACACTTCCCACCTCCCCTATCCTCATCCTCAGCAGCGATTAGCACGCAAGAGGCTACAGGCACATACCAGCCTCTACCCCCCTGTAACTACGCACCATAAACCAGCGGGATGGTTTCCTGGAGCTGGGAAGCAAGGGTCATTCCTGTGTCCTGGTACAGCTGGGCTGGCCTCTTCCCATGGGAGCAGCCTTTGGTCAGGGACAGGGAATGCCCCAGAGCTGGTCGGCTGGGACAGACACCCCCCGCCACCCACCCACCCACACACAGTTGTTCCCTGGGGCAGCTAGCGGGAGTGTTACTGAGGAGGAACAGGAGATTTCTTTTCCACAACCCAGGCCTTGTTGCCAATGGTGCTACAAGCCTCCTCAGCATCACTTTCCCCGTTAACCCAGCCTCCTGCTGCAAAAGCCCTTTCTGAGCATGCTTGCAGGGAGTGGAGCCCCTCTGTGCACCCCACCAGGGTACAGCGTGTCCCTTGTGAGCTTCTGCTCTCCTGCCTCTGCTCTGAATAGGCAGGGCACAAACCACCAGGCTCTGCCTCCCTCCTGCTGTGGTTAGTGCCTCTTATCTCCAGCAGAAGATGGCTCTTTTCTCACTAACACAGACAAGACTGCCCTGACCCTTTTGTGGCTCCATCCCAGTCAGGGATTCTTGTTCTCTCGCAATCCTGCCGCAAGAGCTGGGAAAGGGAAATAATGTGATTTCTCCTGCAGTGCTAAGAGCTGCTCAATTAATTCTGGGCTGCAGACTTCCTTGCAGCAGTGCCCCACAAATAGCATGATGTATGCTCTCAAAACTGGCACTCGCAGGCTGCCCAGCCCGGAAGCGGTTGGCAAAGCAGCTGCAGGCAGGACCATCTTGTTTTGTCCTTAGCCAAGATCTGAACTTCATGCCACAGTGCCTCAGGCACACAAAGGGGACTTCTCAGTCTTCCCAGCAGTAGCTCTTGTCTTACTCCAGCTCTTGTGCCCCTTTTCTGTCTCCTTTCACACTTCCCTGCTTCCATGAAGCGCAATCTAATAGGCCAGGTTCTGGTTTCACTCCAGAGCATTTCTGAAAGACACATTCCAAACTCCAGAGTAACAGCTTGAGCCAAGCGTGAGCTTTGAAATCTGGGGTATTTGAGCCCAGTTCTTTCACGAGGAAGGGTTGGGAGCTCTAGGATTTGGAAACAGGTAACTTCTCAAAAAACGCTGCTGACTGTCCCATGTGTCACAGAAAGGGAGAGCAGAAGCATCTCGCCTTTGATGCATGGGAGAGAAGAAAAAGCTTCCAGCTCTGAAAGCTTCTCAGCTCTTGCATTCCTGGTTTCCTCGCCTCCTTAACGGGTGTGGGGAGGCGTGTGTGTGTCAAAGGGGTGAGGCAGAGCAACAGGAAGCTCTCAGACAGCTGTGATTTTTCACCAGAATCCGAGAAGCTTCCTGAGCTCCACAGCTGCTCGTAGAGCTTGGTCATTAAAGTGACCCATTACCGCAGCCGGGCTGTAGGGATGGAGAACTTCCCAGCATGGGGGGGGCCTTAAGGAGCAGGGGTGGGGAAACCCCTTCTCTGAAATAACTCAGAGAGAGACAAAAACAGGAAAAGACTTTGGAAATATTGACTAGGGATATAGAAAATGTTTCTCTAACATCCCAATACTGTGCCCAGCTGGTGAGTTGCTGTGGTTTCCAGCCACTGCTCTGGGAGCAGGATGGGGGTTGTAAAGGGTTACCTGGAAGGGTTAGGTTTTCTTTGCTGGCCTTGTGCTTCTCAATTTATCAGTCTCCCAGCAGCACTGGAACTGAGGCCAGGGGAGGAAGAGGGTTTTTATTTAATTTTTTTTAACTCCATCCCCCAAATGCCACATCAGCAGCGAGCTGCCAGCTGCAGAATAACCTCAATGAGGAACAGATTGTCCCTTGGCCTGCCTCCATCTCGCTGCCTGTGGGGACATCAGGCAGGAGGACCTTGAGGTAGGGAGACAGGGATGAGGGAGGGTAAACTATTTCTAGGAGCTGTGCATCAGGGTAATGGCTCCTGGGAGCTAGAGCGAAAGCAGCAGCAGGGTTTGGGAGCTGCAGGAGTGACTGCAGGAACTGGCGCAGGGGTGGATTTCTTTCCGTCATCTCTAGTTTGATGGCTTGTTGGCAGCATCCAGCAAAGATTTACTACAAGCATTAGTCGAGGGCTGCGATCAATTGGTGAAGCTAGCACTATGGCCTGGACCAGAACCAGCTCTCCCCTTCCACTCTGCTCTGCTGAAGCCCACGGTGTGGGGTGACTGCTGCTGGCTTCGCTTCAGAAAGCTGCAGGGAGGTGACACCCACCCTGGGCACAGCCAGGCCTGTCGCCACAGCACTGCTGCACAGGAGCTTGCAGCCTTCCCTGGGGAGGAAGGAAGGGTAATGTACTCCTTCATCTGCCTTCCCAAGCAGACAAAGGAGCAGCCCCTCACCCCCACACTCACAGGGACTAGCAGTGTCACTCACTCCTAGCTGTTAGTCACCAGGTCTGTTTTCCAATTTCCAGCTCATTCATTAAGTCCAAGTGTCACATCTCATTCCTTCCAGCTTGGGCTAAATCAGGCTTGAATTTTGGTGATGCTAAATGTCTGCCCACTCCTAGATTCCAGGTAATGAGCTCTGAGAGATTTTGCTGGGGGGACCTTAAAACATAGAAGTGATACCTACAGCTCTGGTAAGGGTGGCTTAGGCAGTTGCCCTCCCTCAGTAATCCCCAGCTGTTTAATCCAGTTTCAAGCTGATCCCCATGGTTAGACCCCTCATGTGGCTTTGATAAGAAACAGTATAATACAATATAAGTTTACAAAACTATCTCCAATGAGCTTTACGACCACATAAGATTAGGTGACACGGGATGCATTTGTCCATGGATTAAGTGAATAGACTTCTTGGTTAACTTGGGGTTTTTTTTAAGCTATTTGATTCAGTGGGCCTGTCAGTCCAACAGACTGCCTAGTTTTTTATTAATGTTCCAGGAAAGCATAGGAAATGTTTCCAGCTAAATCTGCTAGAAAAATATTTGCATATTCCTCCAGGCTGATTTCTAACCTAAATTGTTTGCGTTGGGGGTTTTGAAAGGGGGTTGCTGCTTTTCAGTAAGTTTCCACAGAATAGATACTTTACTCTGAAAAAACGAAATTCAGACCACTGCAGATGCTCAAATGCCAAATGACTTTCAAGCCTGAGAGAATTTTGAAATCGTAAGTATAAAACATACGGCATTTTGCTTTGGAATAAAATTGGAAGGGAAATGCTCAATTGTAAAACTGAACTGAGGACATTTTATTATTCAGAATGAAAAGAAAGAGCTTTCTCTTAGCTAAAGGAAGAGAGAGTTTTGAGCAGATCTGACCATCTTCCGATTGTTTTTTTTTTTCCATAGACAAACAACAGCCTTATTAACTATTTGTATTGTTGTCATATTAGGTCAATTATTAAATCACTGAAGTGAAACCCAGAAGATCCTTAGGCATTTATTTTATGTGAAAGTAGATTAAAATGGAAACTACCAATGGGATTTTTTCTGGTTTAAGAGAAAAAATATTAACCGCTGTCTGTCTCTGCAAACACTGAAGATTTGGGACATTTCAGCCTTCAAACATGGGAGGCAAAGGGGGGAGGAGGAGTTCATCCCTAAATACTTCACTGTCTTTTTGTTGCTTCACTGTATACAGGAAAATTAGAACTAGAAAGGAGACTCCCTGGGGAAGGCATTTCAGACAGAACTGTGCTGGCTGACTCTGTGCTTGTCCCCTTGTCGGCAGGGCAGCCAGACCCCTCTTGGAGGTCAGGGGAGGGGGGAAGGCACTACCCACCCCACAGCTTGTCCTTCCTGCTACAGGAACTGCTCTCGAGTGCTGGCGCTTGCACTCAGCAGCACCACATGGCAAAGCATGGTTAGAATGTGCCTGACTTTTGCTCTGCGCTTAAATTTATTTCAATCTCTCTTAACTGTTTTGAGAGCCAACCCTCACCACGGGGCTGGCTCTCGAGCCCGCATTGCTGCGTCAGGTCTGATGGAACCGGACGAGTGCATTCAGCCGTGCAGGGGATTACGCTCATTCCCACAAACTCCTGCTTCACTGAGTATCCCCCCCAGCTCCCAGGACCCTGGACTGGAGGACGGGGGGGTCGTTATCTTCACTGTGTTACAGTTATCCAGTGTAAACTTCTCCATTTTGCTTACTTGCCGTTCGTGTAACGTGGGTCAGAAGCAACTCGGGCTCAGAGCTGTACTCAGAGAAGACCCCTTCTGCGACTGGAGATTGCACTGAAGCACAGCAGCTAATTAACCTTGGTTTATTCATTGTAGCTGCAGGTGCTTTTATGGCTTATAAACCTATCCTGGTCCCTCTCTTCAGCTGTTCTCATCTTCTGTGGGCTGCGACTCTTTTCAGAATGTCCATTTTATAAATCACTTTAATTAGTTTTACATCATTCTGTTATATTTATATCACTTGATTTAGGTCTGAGATTGCTTCCATTACATCTCATATATTACTTTGATTTTATTTATGTTGTTTCTCATGCATTTGCATTGCTTTCCTTAGATGGATATCATTTTGGCTGGATTTACAGTGTATTTCTTCAGTTAGATTTATATCACTTTAATTAGATTTATATCCCTTTAGAATTCAAGGGCTTCACTTAGATTTATCTCTTATACAAGGCTTGTCTTGCATAGGAGATTCACATCCTTTTTGTTTTAAAGGGTAGTGCCTAACTCGATACCGATGTTGCTTTATGTAGACTTTGGTCAGCTTCCCAATTAGAAACATGGAGCAAGAACTCTCCGCCTGGATTTTGTCCCCCTAATTTCCACGGGGATCATTCCAGCAGAGGAGTGTGCTGGAGATCTTCTCACGAACTGCACTCAAAACACCCAGTGGGAGTCCAGTTAGCGAGATACCGTTTTTATTCCTTTCTTTCCTGTACCACTGCATCACAGGGAAGCTGAGCACTCTCCCAGCATGGCAGAGGACCAGGACGGTGCGGTCCAGGGTGCAAGGCTCTGAAAAACCACTCCTCGGGTTAACAGCCACAGAGGACCTGGCTTTGTCTTTCCTGCCCAGCTCTGATCACATCAGCGTATGAAATCAGCTGAACCCACATGCTGCAGGGCAAAACCCAAACTCTGGCTGAGATGGGTCACTAGGTGTCCCTGAGGGCTGTTATTTCAGATGTTCACAGCAGGATATTTGGTGGCTTTCTGGGAACATGTGATTTGGGGCTCTGTCGGAGGGCAGGACAGTGGACCGAGCGGACCACTGCTCCCAGACCTTACCCAGTTTTATCTCTGAACCTACAGAGGGCCTGAGCTAATGGACTTTAATTTCTATTAAAATCATCAGGCATCAGCACTCAGTTTGGCAGGGGTGCCTGCACTCACTCAGAGGTCTCACGCAGGAAAAACCAACCTCCTGAATCTCTTCTTTCCCCCAACAAACATAGCGCTGATGTTTACTGCATGTCCAGGATTTTAAAAGCTTATCAGACATGTCACTCATGCTGCTGTAGGCTTAGGGTACCTGGGGCTTGACTATGTGAGACACCTGCCAAGCAGGGAACAGCCTGACAGCAGTGCAGAGGGTTGCACATCCTTCCCAGTCCTGGAAACGGCAGGAAGGTTTCCCTTCTGTCACCGTGATTACTGCAGGCCAGCTTTCACAGGACAGTTTCAGAAGACACTTGCAGCAGGTTTGGATGTTATTCTTCTATTTGTGCAGCATTTGGGAGCCCAAGAGCTGGGTGCAGGAAAGGAAAAGGAAAAAGTTTTCCACCTAGCAGTGCCCTGTCTTTGTCTCTCTCTGACATTCCCCTCCTGTGTTTATTCCCTCTGTGAAGAGGATAAGCCCTGTGAGGCATGAAGCAGTGACGGAGGCGAGGAATGCATTCCAGAAAGCCTGGTGTTTGATAGTTGAATCCAGATGTTGAGGCAAGGAGCAGAGTTGTATGAGGGGCCAGGGAAAGGCTGGAGCAGGAAAAAAGGGGCACCAAGCCTGCCTTGCCACGTAGACCGGTTAAACACAAAAGGGAGGTGATTTTGACTCTTCAGATGCAAATTCCATTCTGCCCCTAGCAGAGAACAGAAGCTGGACCCAAAAGGGTCAGATCTTCAGTGTAAAAGAAGGGCTTACCCACAGAAACAACAAAATCCTACTCTCCTGTTCCAGTGTGATGTATTTTGGCCCACACCATGAGGCATCTTTTGCAGCAGGCATCCACAGCCAGTGCCCAGTCATGAGCCTGCCTCGCAAAGGCAGCTGTTGCCTACACAAGGAGCTGCAGGACTTGTGGGCCATAGGGAAGATTTTATAAATGTTTCTCTCTTAGGGCCTCAGGTCCCCTGTGAGGGATCCCCATCTGTATTGTATGGTGTGGCTTCAAGGGTGTTACTCGGGTGGCGTTTCCCTGTTTCACCCTAGCTGTGAACCAGGTCACACACATCCCAGCAGGAGCGGGCTCATGCTCTTGACTGTCTTCCCATGAAGAATTTACCCAGGAGAAAAGGGGCAGAACCCCTCCTGCATACACCAAGCACCACTCCAACTGCTCTCCCCGCCACCCAGCCTCTGCTTTTCCCATCCTCCCTGCAGCTGCGTCCAGCCTCTGTATGAATGAGCATGGTGTCTCAATTAATGTGCGTCTAATCAAGACATCAGCCTTTCTGGAAGACAGTCTGCATTGCCTGCAGAGGTTGAGCACTCAGTTAACCTCCCAGTGCTCTGCCACTGGGGCCTGGTCATTTAATTAAAGCCAGGCTGCTGTACTCCTCGACCTTTTAATTGCCCAGGACAGAGAATAGGGTGGTAAACAAGTCAGAGGTAGAAGATGCTAGGCATTGTTTTGAGACAGTAAAGCTGTTTTTAAACTCCATTCAGAAGCCTGGTTTATGTAATTGCCGAGAAAAGAAGGGCATTCAGGAGGGGCAGCAGGGAACACTCAAAAAGGATGCTGAATAGTTTTTAATTAATGGAAAATTGCTTGAAGCCTGATTCCCTTCTGTAACAGCAAGATCTGTACTAAACACAACACAAATCCTTTCCCAGAACTTCACATTGAGCCGTAGGACCTCTGTAGTAATATTCCTGATAACAACTGGGATTTTGTCAACAAGCTGGGGGACTGGGAGAGGAAAAAAAAATCCAATTAACTCTCCCAGAGCTCGATTAGTTCTTCAGTGCTGTGCACGATAGTAAAAAGCTGGGGTTTATGTGTTCAGATCCCCAGAATAGTTGCTGTGATTGAATCCTTCAAAAAGCACTGATGATTCTTTCATGTAGCTTTAAAAGCAGAGTTTGGCACAAAAATGCTAATGAAGGATGGAAGATTAAAGGGATGAGGCAGAATATTTGGGTCTGATCCCTCACCGCAGTTACACCGACCTGAGTTGAGACTAACACTAATGTAGATCAAATGAGAAACTCAGGCGCTGAGCAGGCAGCAAAAGCTTGTTATTGGTTGGTTTTCATTTTGAAGGCTTAGATCTCTCAGGTTTTGGGGGACAACTGCTGAGTGGGTTTTCAGAGCGCAACCCAAAGCTGAGTTTTCCTTCCCCTTGCCTTTATACTACCGCCCTGAGCTTTATCCGTGCAACCAGTTGGCCAAGGTGCTGGCAGAGAAGCCTGCGTGGCTCTCAGCGTGTGCACACCGAGCCCTTCTCAGTCCAGCAAGGGACATAAAGCTGATGAGGCCAGGGTGGGGTGGAAGGCTTCGGTAAACCACAGGCAAGCTGCCCAGCAAAGGCTGGGAGAGAGGATGGCTCTCAGGACCTGCTAGCTGGGTTAGCAACCCAGCCAGGGCACAAGACCTCAGGCTGCAGTGACAGGATGTTTCTTGGGATTCTGCTCAACTCTACAGCCTCTGAGATGAGCTCGCCATGCCACGTTTTCCCTGCTGAAGGTGCTGCAGAAAGGACCTGCAGAGCAGTGAGCGTGCAGTAGCTCCCAGAAAAATGAACTGCCCCAGGAGCACAGGAGAGCCTTCGCAAGCCCCTGCTCTACCTTCATCCAAAAGCACGTCGTGCTTCCCAGCTTCAGCAGGGTCAGGATCTTGTGTCTTCCCATTGCAGCTTATGGACAATCTGATCTGTTATAAGTGAGCGTAATCTAGTCTTACACCTCTTGCATTGATAAAATAGGTGTATGCACCAGCTTTGATGCTTGCTCCATCCATCTCCTTCATGCCTTAAACAAGCAAGGACGAGGGTGTTGTGTACAGTTCATCAGATGCAGCTCAATAAATCATATAGAAAGAAATATGGCTTGGCATCAATGCTTTGTGTGAGCTCTGGGTTGGAAAGGACTTCGTGTCAGGCCCTGACGCCAGCAGGCACTAATTTCCCAACAAGCCTCACCCAGGCCTCAGCCCACACAATCTTTTCCCACTGGCCCCATAGCTCCATTTAAACCCAGGCCCCTCAGCTCTTCTGTGAGCTGACTGTGCGAAGCACCTGAGTGGGTCTGCAAGTGTGAGATGATAATCCAAGTCCAGGATCATATGAGGAGACAAGTGACCTGAAGAGGTCTTACCTGGAGCTCAGGTAAGGGCTGGGAACCAGGGTCTTTCTTGAAAGGACCAGGGCAGAGGGAGACAGGGGGAGGTCTGAGGCTGGACACTTGCGGCTGGTTGTTGCTCTTGGGGTCTTAATGTTTAGGTGCAGCACAGACCTTCCGAGGGTGCCTTGCAGGGATGTGTGCCTTCCCTGACAGCTAGGGCTTCCTAGCTGTTTTGTGGCTTCTGCACTGGATTTCTGTTCAACAGTGTGTGATGCTAGAGGTAAAAGCAACTTGGAATGGCAAATGAGGCCTTTGTGAAGAAGCAGAGATGATTTGGAGGACCTCGAGCTTCTTGGGAACTCCTGCAGCTGTTGATTCAGCAGTCTGAGAGGAACCACGCTGGTGGTGATAAAGCTTGTTTCTGCAACAAGCTGTGTGGAACCAAGCTCAGCTGAAGAGCTGGGAGAGGTGTGGTGCTGCACCTGCATGAAAGCCCCCTGCAGCCCTCCAGTCATCCAACAGACGCAGAGGTCGCTTCCTCCCTGCTGCAGAGGATGGGAGATGTGTCTCTTGCCTCCCCAGAGGGGAGGGATGCAGCAGAGCTGCTGGCAGCAGAGCAGTTCTTACCAAGCTGCTCTTCCCTGCAACCCAGCTCCCCACTGAGCTACCAAGGTTGTTTCATAGAATAAGCAGCTGTTCACAACAAACCTCCTCGCTCTTTGATGTATTGGTGCTGCTGCTGTTGTGCTGTTTTAAATACCTTGGTTTCATGCTCATAATAAAAAAACTGGCCACAGAGCCTCACTGTAAATTGATGAGAAAGTAGCAGTAATTATTGCTCTCTGCTCCTGGGAGGGGAAGCTGCAGATGCTAATGGACGCTGGAGTATTGACTGATTACTCACAGGGGGATGAAACAGCAAGGGGAGAGGAGCTTCATTTTCTCCGGTCATAAACGCTCCCGTGTCCAGGGGGCTGGGCAGGAAGCATCCTAGCCGGCATAACAGATAGTTGCAGCAGTCTGATTTGGGATTAAGAGAGGAAAGCTTGGCTTGTTTTATTCCTGGAATGGATGAAGGGAGAGGATGGTGCAGGCACTTAGACATGGTCCAGCTTGACCGCGTGCTCGCAAGTGGGTGGTAAATGATGAAAACAGGGTGGCTGTTTGCCTCGTAAATTTGCACGCGGGGAAGGCAGGGCTCTTGCAAGCAGTTTACCCACAGACCCTCGTGTGGGATGCTCTAGGATTCTCTGCTGCTTTTTTTTTTTTTCCCTTGCCTGCTAAGGGTGTAAGGTTTTTACAGCAAGGGCTGGCTTTGGGTCCAGGTCTTCATAGGCCCCCATCCCTTCCTGGTTTTCTAAGGTGCTGATGTGACACCAAGCTTCTGTAAACGACGTTTTGAGGTGAGGAAGAGTGAATGTTTTGTAGCTTGGACAAATATTAGTGGTTTTCCCCAGGGGTGACAAAGCATGCATCTAAGGCACCGAGGCCAACCCCACGGCAGATTGCAATCCCCTGCTCCCATGCGCTGCCCTGCTGGAACGTCACAACAAAACATAGCAGAGAGTGTTTTCTTTTAACAGCATTTTTTTTTCCCCTTTAACCTTATTCTCAATCATGGCTGAGGTATTTAAATGGAAGTTTCCTCCCAGTAAAAAGGCTAAAGTGCGCACGCCTACCAGAAACTCTTGGCCCAGACCATTAACATTCAGCAGAACAAAATGCAACTCAGCAAGTGATCGTGGCATGGGAACATTGCACTGAAAGGCTTGTTTCAACCTCCTCACAGCTCAGAAAAGAGATTACACGTGTGAAGAGCTGACCCATGTTAGCGAACAGCGAAGGTAGAGATGCTGCCTGACACCAGTAAAGAATTGCTTTGGCCATTCAGAGCTGTCCCAAGGTTTTTGAGCTGTACTTGCTCTTTAGGAATTCTCCACCCACCACTAACCTGTTGACGTGTCTCATGTGGGGATGCCATCCAGCAGGGTCTGTCCCTTTTGCTCGTCAGCTTTCAGTTTCCCTCCTGTGCTCTCTGGTTACATTTCTGCTGTTAAAGAGCTACTAGCTTTTTAATCCTGCTGCCTGCCACTGTTTCGAATCTCTCCCCGCCCTCCAGTATTTCTTGTCTTTGTGCCCATTCATTTGGGGACTGGGATCATTTCTACCATTCCCAGGTCAGATTCAAGGTTTAGTCGCACCCTGCTCAAATCGCAATCTGCAGGACCACAGCACTGCTGGCCAGGTGCTGAGCCTTGGAAAGAGCTCTCCGAGACCAGCTGCTGATTTCTTTTGCTCTAGGTACCAGTAGAAAATTATACCACTTCTCCAAGCCAGCTCTGCTAGCTTGGCAACACAGTTAAGGATGGTCCTGAATTACCTCTTGCATCCCAGGATCCAGGTACATATTGGGTGCTGCTAAAACCTGCAGTCAGGAGAGCATGCTCAGGCATGCAGAGCTGCAGGGAGCGCAGCCTAATCTCCCTGTATCCTGCAGCACAGACACAGGACCATGCTGTGCTCTGGTGCTGGGGACTCAGTTGCAAGCTGAGGGACCTGAAGTAGCCCTAGTGCAACAGGGAAGCAGCTTCCAGATGCAGGCAGAGAAGCGAGCATGGCCCTTTAGACTGGAAGTCTTCCAAGGGTTATTTGTGCCCGCTCACCTCATGGCACTCTTCCTCAGAGTCCCCGTCTTTTTGCACCATCTCCTTTGAATAAATACACTGTGAGTATTCGGCGCCTTCTCCTTTGCAGCTTTGGTCATGAGGAACTGTCTTCCTCTAGGTTTCTACCTTGTGGGCCCTCCCTCTCTTTTTGCGTCTGAGCCGAGCCGTTTCTTTTATCCTCTGTTTGCACCTCTTTTTCTTCTCTGCTCATATGTTTAGCAGTGCTATTGTCCTGAAAAGTATTTCAAGGAGATTCAGTTTGTTCGATGGAGGCTGTGAAAACATAGGGTTAAAACTTGTGTGAGATCCCACAAAAAGCACTACTTGGACAAGAGTGATCTCTCTGCCTGAAGTGTGGATTTAAATGGTTGTTTCTATTTATTTCTGTGTTTCTCCCTGCAAAGCTCTTTCTCTAAGGCCCTGATCCCGCTGCCACAGCGACCTTTGCATTTGCAGAGAGACCTTTTGAAATCAAAGGGGCCCTTCACAAGCATCTGCCCATCTGGAAGCGATTGCAGACCAGGGTGAGGGACGGGCAGATTGGAAGCCTTTTGACTGTGAACTGCCAAATCCGAAATGACCCAGGTCCACATGCCTGTGAAAGAAAATCTGAAGTGGCCTGCATTACATCTTCAGGAGCAGGAATACATCTGCTGTGCCTCACACCAGACCTGTAAGAGCACTGTGAGAGCCTGTGCAATCGTGTAAATCACAGAATCAGAGAACAGTTTGCATTGGAAGGGACCTTTAAAGGTCACCTAGTCCAACGGCCGTTTGATTCACAAGAACCGCACGTTTAGAGGACCCCGAGTGTATTTCTGCAGGCAGGGAAGCTGGGCTTTGTTGTAACTGCTGCCCTCCCTTCTACCAGCTGCAGTGGGAAAGGAGATAACTGTGTATCCTAAGGGAAGAAAACCGAAGCGGCACAAAGCAAGCGCAGAGCCCCGAAGCGGGCAGAAGCAGATGTGCCTCTCTGCATCCTGCCGAACCCAGCGGAC
>NW_010412880.1:0-1531 GCF_000710305.1 Buceros rhinoceros silvestris | reverse complement strand
GGTGATGGTGGTGATGTTGCTCTTGATGACATCGGTGCTGCTGCTGCTGCTGATGTTGACGTTGACACTGTTGACATTGGTGATGACGTTGGTGTTGATGATGATGGTGCTGATGACAACGTTGATGTTGATGTTGACGTTGATGATGTTAATGAGGAAGTTGATGTTGACGTTGACACTGGTGTTGATGACGTTGATGTTGGCGGTGTTGGCATCGATGTTGATGATGTCATTGATGACGATGCTGTTGACGGTGACATTAATGATGTTGGTGTTGACGATGTTGATGATAAAGTTGATATTGATGTTGAAGATGTTGACGACGTTGATGATGTTGGTGTCGTTGACGATGTTGATGTCGACGTTGACATTGATGATGATAATGTTGACACTGATGTTGACATTGACGATGTCAATGATGATGTTGATATTGATCTTGACATTGACATTGAGGATGTTGATGATGTCGACGTTGAAGATGATATTGATGATGACGATGTTGATGTTGACATTGATGATGTTGACGTTGACGATGTCAATGATGATGTTGACATTGATGATGTTGACGTTGACGATGTCAATGTTGATGACGTTGACATTGACAATGTCGATGTTGATGACGATGATGATGATGATGTTGATGTTGACATTGATGATGTTGATGTTGATGATGCTGATGTTGATGATGCTGACGTTGACGATGTCGATGTTGACGTCGATGATGGTGATGTTGATGTCGATGATGCTGATGTTGATGTCGATGATGTCGATGATGTTGATGTTGATGATGTTGATGATGCTGATGTTGATGTCGATGATGTTGACGTCGATGATGGTGATGTTGATGTTAATGATATTGATGATGTTGACGTTGACGATGTCAATGTTGATGACGTTGACATTGACAATGTCGATGTTGATGACGATGATGATGATGATGTTGATGTTGACATTGATGATGTTGATGTTGATGATGCTGATGTTGATGATGCTGACGTTGACGATGTCGATGTTGACGTCGATGATGGTGATGTTGATGTCGATGATGCTGATGTTGATGTTGATGATGTTGACGTTGACGATGTCGATGTTGACGTCGATGATGGTGATGTTGATGTCGATGATGCTGATGTTGATGTTGATGATGTTGACGTTGACGATGTCGATGTTGACGTCGATGATGGTGATGTTGATGTCGATGATGCTGATGTTGATGTTGATGATGTTGACGTTGACGATGTCGATGTTGACGTCGATGATGGTGATGTTGATGTCGATGATGCTGATGTTGATGTTGATGATGTTGACGTTGACGATGTCGATGTTGACGTCGATGATGGTGATGTTGATGTCGATGATGCTGATGTTGATGTTGATGATGTTGACGTTGACGATGTCGATGTCGATGACGTTGCCGTTGACCACGTTGACGCTGCTCCCCGCCCCGCCCCGCGGCAGGCGTGCCCTTCGTGCTGCGCTGCGGGAAGGCGCTGAACGAGCGCAAGGCCGAGGTGCGGCTGCAGTTCCGCGA
>NW_010412879.1:20658-27368 GCF_000710305.1 Buceros rhinoceros silvestris | reverse complement strand
TTTTTTTTTGTTTAATCAAAAGCACAGCAACAGCTGGGGCTGAGGCTTTCCAGGAGATGAACTCATGAACAACTGTTCAAAATAACTTTATTCGTACTGCTATTAGATCAGTCCACTGGGGAGCAACCAATTATTTTTGATTACTCGAGGCAGATAAGGCTGGGGCAGAGCCGAAAACCATGTGCCGCAAGGGATCAAGGGCACCTCGCGGCCTGGGCACGTCAGCGTGCTGCTCCCTGGCGGGTCATGGGCACCCAGCACCCATGGGAGCATCTGGCACCCATCCGAGCTCCCTCCACGGTGCTGAGGGATGGTGCTGGGGGTTTTCCATGGGGTTTTGCAGGTGTGCATTGAGCAGGAGGCAGCAGCACCCATGTGCCGCGGGCAGGCCAAGGGGGTATTTGCAGGCGTATGTATGTCATTTCTGTCTGAAAACTAATTAACGGTGATGATGCCGAGCTAATCAGCCTGTCTGAGGCTGGTCTCCCATCTTGGTCATCAGGCCCAGAGCTGGCTCAGCACTAGTGCAGGGAACTGATGAGGACATGGAGGGGCTGGAGCGCGTCCAGAGCAGGGCAGTGGAGCTGGGGCAGGGTCTGGAGCACAATGCGCTGAGGAGAGACTGAGGGACCTGGGGGGGTTGAGCCTGGCGGACCTTAAGCTGCCCAGGGCAGTGATGGAGTCCCCATCCCTGGAGGTGGTGTCCCCATCCCGCTGGTCTCCCATCTTGGTCATCAGGCCCAGAGCTGGCTCAGCACTAGTGCAGGGAACTGATGAGGACATGGAGGGGCTGGAGAGCGTCCAGAGCAGGGCAGTGGAGCTGGGGCAGGGTCTGGAGCACAATGCGCTGAGGAGAGACTGAGGGACCTGGGGGGGTTGAGCCTGGCGGACCTTAAGCTGCCCAGGGCAGTGATGGAGTCCCCATCCCTGGAGGTGGTGTCCCCATCCCCAACCGTGTGGAGGTGGTGATGAGGGACAGGTGTCAGTGGAGACCTGGCGGTGCTGGGGAACGGGGGACTCAAAGAGATCAAAGGGCTTTTCCAGCCTGAACGATTCCGTGATTCTGTGAATCAGGAGGAGTTTGGAGCAGGACAGGTCCCTTCCCCGAGGCCGAGACAAGCGATACTCAGATGATGTGGTGCAGCACTGCAGTTCCTTGTGCCCCTGCCCAGGGGAGTGTTGCAGGGCTCCAAGCAGGGCAGTGCCCGGTCGCTCACCCCGTTCCCATCCCTCAGACCAGTTAGCAAGGCCAGTGCCGGATATTTTTGCTTTCCAGCATGACATCAAGCAAACCTGAGTGTGAGATCTGTTAACCAGCGGGGTAATGTCCTGAGGGAAAGAAAGGTGGAAGCTGAAACGCTAAAAACTGGGCTGCAGGGAACAGCCTGCGCTGGCCAGGAGACAGACTGCATGATCTAATAGGTCTTTTCCATTTCTCGCTCCTGTGATTCAAGAAGTCTTGTCACTAGGGATCGTTTAAAAATAGACTGGACGAAAGAGAAGACGGTGGACGTAGGGCTCAGTCCTGCCTTGGCCAGGAGGCAGGTTGGTCTAACAGGACTTTTCCATCGCGCCGTTCCATGATTAATCAAGACAAGAAAAGAAAAAGGAAATTGATAAAAGCAACAGTAATTCCATCCAGGGTTTGCCTTAGTCAGGTTATTATAATCCTGACATCATGTCTTGAAAAGAAGGCTGGGAATAAATCTCCACTCGAAAATATCTGCTCGCTGGAGGTGGAGCCAGGCTGCCAGGGGCACGAGGAGTTAATGCCTTTGGTGGTCCCTTCCCCAAAAAAGCTGTTTCTCCCGATTTTGCTGGGTCTCAGACCAGCAACAGGAGCATGTGGCTTCCAAGGAGACCTCGCACCTTCTGCCCATGCTCCTCAGCCCGTCCTGCTAAGATCACCCTGCCTCAAAAAAAGTATGGTCTGAAGGCATCTCCAGGTGATGGGGACGTGTATTTCCTGCGAGGTCATTGGCAGGTCAAATGCTGGGAAGTCTGGGTTCAGCTTGAGCTGTGGAGGGGAGCGGGTACTGGACAGCAGTGGTCTCCCAAGGATGCTCCACCACCGGGCGGGCGTGGGAGTGGGTCCTCACCTGCACTGTGAGCCCTCTGGGGAGACCTCGGACTCAGGCCAGCCTGAGCTATGGTTATTCCTGGTGGCCCCATGCTCCAGAGGTGCAGCTCAGGGGAGACAGGATGTCTGTGTGATGCAAGCTGGTATTTTTTCTATTCGGTGCTACTGCCCCCTCTCCTGCCCTCCTGACCCTCCTTTGTCTTTCAGGAAGAGGGAAGGTGGTCTTCACGGACAGAGACATCACCAGCGGAACGCTGAAATGCCACAGGGCAATACTGGTGGAGACCAGGCTCAGCCCACGCAGAGATTGAGCGGCTGAGGATGGGTGGGAGATGCCTTTTTCAGATGCCAGCGTCCAGCTCCACCAGCAATGAGGCCACGGCTCCTGCCTCCCCACCTCCCTCCTTGGGGTATTGGGTCACACCAGCCCTCACGCAGGTAAGGACCTTCAGCAATCCCTAAGACCGTGACAGGTCCCCAGGGCTGCTCCTGCCAGGCTGGTTTCAGGGCAGCGGAACAAGGCGAAGTGGCAGGGATGGGTTTGCAGGTGGAGAAGACTCCAAGAAACATTTGGCTGGTCTGAACCTGGTGTGGTAAGAGCTAAGAAGAGACTGTCCTGCCCATGGGGTGCTGGTGGTGGGTGTGGAGAGGAGCAGGGCTGCTGGCCAGCACACTACAGGTACGGGGGAGGACAGGCAGTGGGACCAGGTGGGGTTCCTCGGCTCCTCACATCAAACCTTTGCCGTGATCCTCTTCACAAATCAATTGAGGCATATTTTAAATTCCATTAAGGTTTCTGCTCTTTCCACATCTCTCAGGAGGCCTCTCTATAGATGATGAGAAACCCTTTTCTATTTTCCAGCCTAAGTATATTCATGGGCAGGGTTTTCCTCCTCCCTTCTCATGCCAGCACTGCAGTTTAACCAGTTCTTTCCTGCTCATCAGTGTTTGTAGGTAGTGATCCAACCTCATCTTGGACTTCATGTCTTGGGGCATGACACTCCAAGGTCTCTGATCTTCCCCAGCAGGTCCCACCACAGCTCAGGAAGTGGGGGGTGATCATACATCATTCTGGGTGATGCCTGGAGATGTCAGGGACCAGGTGTAATCCCTGCTGGCCATCCTTGCAGGGAATTTCCACCTTTCCATTGCTGATGGGTTTTTTCCCGACTCTTCTGCCCGCAGCTTCCTCAGAGGACAAGGAGGACAAGGTGGACAAGGTCTATGGTGCTCCACAGTCGTGGAGCAAGTCATGAACCCCTTCTTCAGGCTCAGGCACTACAGGGTGCCCCATGACCTGCCCTCACTCTCAGCCTCTCTGAACTCACGGCTATGAGGATGCTGGCCCAGTGAACTGTGAGTATCCCTGGATGATGGTACAACTTTAATGAGCATTTAATTAATTACACCTCCCAGTGGCACTGCCTGTCGTGCTCCACTTCTCTAGCTCAAAGTCTTGCCTGGGGATGAGAAGGGACGTGGCCGGCTTTTCCAGGACTGCCAGGCATCCACAGCCACCCCAGCCTGCGTCGTCCTGCTTGCTGTGGGGCTTTCAAAGAACCTGAGCCAACGACATTATATTCTGGTGAGGAAAAGTCTGCACTTTCTGCCTAACTAACTCCCTATTAAAGCAGTCTGGACGAGGGGACCCAACACTCCCAGCATGACACAAGAGCTTCTTTTGCCAGAGCATCCTTCTGCTGTCCTACCTGGGGGTGGCGGAGGCGGGGAGGTCTCCAGGAGGGATGTAGATGCAGATGTTTCTGAGCATTGGCACATGGGCAGGGTCGTTAGCGTTCACGGCTATCGGCACTGTTTAACCACGCACACGTTTGTTTTCCTTGGCTCTGACAGAGAAATGTGCTCCTTGAGGACTTTTCATTAAGCAAAAAATTTATGAGGGAGGATGAAAATTGTGTTTTACTGTCTGAGGTCTTGGTCAGTGCTGTTTCTTCAGACGTTTCAGTAATTCATCTTGGCAAGGACTGAGAAAATTTCTCCAGCGAAACAAAAAAATTTAACTAACTTCCACATTTGGAGCTGGTTGCATCGGTCGGTTCCGTCCCTGGGATGGACCAATGCCCGGAGTAATGACCTGGTCCCCTGGGGATCCAAAACAAAAGCGAAACACCTCACGATTTATGTCCAGTGAAAAATAACGTGTACATGATGTAAAGCGTTACTGGGATTTGACGCTAATTTTAGTGGTCACCTTGGCTACGTTTGAGGAAGTCACCGGTGCTGCCAAGAGTGAATTTACCTGATGATGAATGAGGAATCGGAGCGCAAAATAAATAAATATCAGCAACACCTTTTTTTTTCCTTCTTTTTTGGCAGATTGGTGTCATCCAAGGTCACACATTTGTGCAGTAGGAGAACTACTGCCAGAGCTCGGCGCTTTAAAATCAAGTTTAAGGAAAGAGCAGCATCTTTAAGTGCCGGATTTAAAAAGAGAAGACTAAAGTAGAGTCTTCCTGTTGGTGTTAATCTTCTTCCCTCCTTGTGCCGAAGCCTGGAAGAAGCTTGCCATGAACTTCCCCAAAACCTCCTTGTTTTCCTCCTTGAAACCAGGACTGAAAGCTCCTGTGCTGGGTACCAACCGCTCTGTGCTTGACCTCCTCCTCTTCATGGAAGAATTGTGAAAACTTGTGCTCTGACATGCAGCAAAAGGAGGATTTTTTGACAAAATGCAACGAATCTCCACAAGGAGGAAAATCTTTTGTTTCCATCAGCAGTTTTCGGAGCACAGGGACAGTTCCTGGCCAGCTCTCAGCATAAACTTGAGCCAGGCGCCGCTTGAGGGGAGGCAGAAGCTCCCCGTGGAGATGCTCGTCCCAGAGCAGCCCCAGGCAAGGGGTCGTCTCCACTTCCCTCTGAAGCGCAACGGCCACTGTCCGAGGACGGATAGTGGGCCACAGTCCTGGGGGAAACACAGCCAGTCCCTCATTTTTATGGTTTAATTACTCCAGGTGAGAGTGTAGCAGGAGTAAGTGTTTTCAGGCTCACGACACTGCAGCGGTGGGAAGCAGAACATGGGATACTCGTTCCTCCATGTGCTTCCCAAAATCCAGCACAAGCTTCACCTGCAAAACAGCTCAGGAGCAAAAGGGGCAGGAGCCCTCCTGAAGTGACCATGGTTCCCCAGCAAGCGTCCCTGCCTGCCTGGTCGAGCTCTTGCTAAGCCACTCGGTGGTTTTGGAGACAGCCTTTAAAGATTTGGGGGTTATGTTATTTTTACTCCTCCCCAACTCAAAAGAGGATGTGAAAAGGAGGTGTGTAAGGTGCCAGCAATGACCCCCCCTGCAAAGGGAGGCGGACAGAAACTTCGTGCTGCGTTCAGCATGGCTGAATTTACAGCAAGCCTCCAAAAAATGGTAAATGGGAGCTGTGGTTTGTGTTGGGGAGGGGGAGCAGATTGTGGGGGAGGGAACAAAATAATTAAAAACGCGTAAATTAGAGATGGGCCTTGATGGCTGGGACTCGCTAATGTGAGTTTCTTCAAGAACATGACCCGGGGCAGCGCGTGGAAATTACCTGCAAAAAGTTTTTCCGTTAAGTTATGTTAGGGTGGATTTCTCTGTCACGGCTCCGTCGGCCAATGCCCGGAGAGGGGCGGCTGCGCTTTGCTCCCCGCCGCTCCCAAAGCCATCCTGCAGCAATCCCGCTGGGATGTCCCTGGGATGTGGGACACTGCGCTGTCCCTCAGGGCCACCGGCTTTCACCCAGTGAAGGGAGTACCCGTACGGGAGGCTCCATCGCTGGGAGAGCACAGGAACATTCACCCACACAGCCGGGAGGAATCCTGGTGCTCTGAGGATGCTTCTTCTCTCCAGGCCCAGGCTGAGGCTGCTCAGCGCGTTGTCTGCAGGAGCTCACGGGACCAGGATGAATCCCAGCCCTAACAGACTGTGAGTTTATCATGGGCAGTGCCCAGTCCCACCTCTGCCTAGGTGCCAGCACTTGTGCCCAGCCTGCAGCCCAAGGTCCCAGCCAGGTCCCGGATCTCCAGGGGCATGTCAGCACCACGTGCACTCCCAGAGCTCCTTGGCCGCCACGGCTTGTGCAGAAGATCCCTTCTTTCCTTGGGCTGCATTTCAAAAGGATGAGCATCCCCCAGGATCTCATGGCTTGCCCTATGAACAGAGTGACTCCAGATCTGTGTGACCGAAAAAACAGGCTGGGAACAGACCAAGCATCTGCCCATGACACATTTCCACCCACCACACATTTCTCAAAGAGCAGCAGACTCGCAGCGCCCCAGACTTTCCAAGCCTCATCCGACAGCCAGGTTTGTCTCAGGACCTGCCTGGCTTCTTTGGGTTTGACTTCATCTACCGATCCCTTTTTTTGATGCAGAAGTGCCTCCACGAGCCAAACATCCCTGGTAATTGTCCTTTGGATTAGTTTGGGAAATTGCATAAGCCCTGGGTTAGAGCTGGCTGCGTCTCTCATCCAAGTGCCTCGGGCTTCGTGGGGCAAAGACTAAGGAGCTGCGAAATGCAGAGATGTAACAGATGCTGACATGTAGTGAAAACAGTAGACGCAGGAGCCTAAGAGAATAAATCTGAAAAATTAACACGTAGCAGAACGAAAAAAGGAGCAATATGTTTTGGTAATCATTCTGAACTGC
>NW_010412879.1:8999-20518 GCF_000710305.1 Buceros rhinoceros silvestris | reverse complement strand
CCCCCTCCGGCATTTCTGAGCTCTCTGGTATTCAGCAGATGTCATTCAGCCGATGATTAACACATTACCGAGTTTCTCCGAGTCGTTTAATAAAAGTTTTACGTAACATGCAGGTAATTGCTTCCAAATGTCAAGGTAACAATGAGGGCTTCTATGGATGGCATTGTTTCCAGCGGCAGGTGAAAACCCCTCTTGTTGCCTTGATACCAGGCCATGTCCCACTGCGAAGACCCTGTGCCCGACCAGCTGCTTTTCCCGTCACTCCTCTGAATGCCACAGGCAGCCTGGGAAGAGTCAAAGCCCTCGATGTGGGAACAGATTCTCCCCTTCAGATTGCACGGGGAGTAAATGGGCCTTGTCCTCCAAAGCCGAGGCACAGGTATGTGTCTTGTCTGTGACTTTATTTTTTTTTTTTTACTTTTCTTGCTAGAAAATCTCACGGTTGCTGAGTGCTGGAGGTGATGGGAAGAACGGGGTGAAGGGGAAAGTCTGGGCAGCAGTGATGGGGTATTGCTCTTCCTAGCAGCCCTTGCCCTGAACCCAAGCCATGCTCAAAACCTGAAGTCATCCATCATGAGGTCAGATCCCAACCGGTTTATGTGCTGGGGAACTGTCCTGACGTACAGCTGGGGGATCTCGCTTGTTATTGCCGTGTCGGTGCAGGAGTGAAGTGTGAGAGTGATGGATGCTCGGGGACAGGCTGCAGACTCTGCAGACTCAGAGAATTGCTGGTTCACAGCTTTCAAGGCTGCAAATGAGCTCCCTAAATTATTAGAGCTGGAGAACAGGATATCTCTAAAACAACCGGTCTGTCATGAGACGTATCCTGTGTCTGTCAGAGGCCAGCATGAGCCTGTTGGGGGAATCTGTGACAAAAATCTAGGGGGGGCTGTAAGAAATCCGTGTTTGGATGTGACAGTTCTTAGGTAGCCCTAAGTGATTTCTGCTGCCACCGCAGGTACCACGTGCCATCACTGCTGACTAGCATCTCTCGCTGCTGCTGAGAAAGCAGAATTGTCCTGTGGTCTTGCAAACAAACCACAGGCAGCCTGCACTCCCAGGACCATGGCCAGATGACTTCATCTCCGTGTCTTCCAGTTCCTTGGCTGCAGAAAAAGGATTATGACAGTGCTGACCCTTCCTGGACACTGGCAAGTTCAGGTCTGTGGTGGCTGCGGATGCACAGGTAGAGTCCTGTGGGGTGATCCTTCTGTGGTGTTAATAGCTGATGCCACAGCCAAGACCCAGGTCCCATCCCAAGACCTTGGGACATTTTGGATGCCTGAAGGTAGGTGCCTGGTGCTATTTAGGCACCCTGCAGGACCCCACCTGACCTCCGGGTGCTCTTCCAGCAGGCTCAGGTGACTGGCAGATCCTGGCAGCCCCATGGTTTGCCCTGAGATCTCAGAGCATCTCACACAGCACCAGATACCTCTGTTTAGGGCCCAGAATCTCACCCTTGCTTCCTGGAGGGTGGGTTGCACCTAGTGGTGACCACTGCCCTTGGGTCTTATTAGTGGCCACCTTCATGCCATGGGCTGATGGGGGCCACCATTCGTGGCACCAGCACTGGGGTGGTCTGTGTAGGCTTTCCTGCACCTGGGAAGTTCCCTGCACCACTGCTCATGTCAGCTGCTACGGACAGAATGATTTATGGACACATTATTAAAACCATTACTTTCGGCCTCAGAGCATGAGGGAACCAGTGGGTGGTACTGGAAGCAACATGCCTGGGGAGCTCTTCAGACCACCTGGCTTCTCAACAAAGATCAGCAACAACAAGGCTGGCCCAAACCACCAGAGAAGAGATGATGGAGCAGGTCTAGCTTCACTCAGAAGGAACAGATTAGCTAGGAAACATCTCCTGCCTCCTCCCGCACTTAACGTCATTCATCAACTGCTTCTGTTCTCCATCACAGTCAGGCACTGAATTTCTGCACGTGGATGGGCTGCTCAGAGACAGAGGTAACATGGTCTGGGGTGAGGGAAGCAGATGTAGACGATGGTGAACTGATCCAACTGTGTCCAACCATGCCCTTTCTGCAAGGATGCAGCAGATCAGAATCCTGGATCGTGGTTCCTGCATGTCCTTATGGGACTCCTAGAGATACCAGTGTGCTCCAGTGGTAACAGCTATTTGCTCTCCAGCGCTGGTGCTTTATGCCCCACTAAAATCAGTCCCACTAGCCTACCCTCTGGTCCAAAGTCCTCGAGTTCAGAGAAATGAGGTGACACCAGGTGGTCCAGCATGGCCCAGTGACAGGAGAGAGCGGGGTGAAGGCTGGATGATGGAGATGGCTGATTTGCTACCCTGAACTCTTTGGGCTTGTCTTACTGTGAGCGTCTACCTGTCCGTGGGCTGCAGAGTGGAGGTGACCTTTCCACCGGCCAGCGCTGAGCAGCTCAGAGAGAGCGGGGCTGTGCGGCTGCTGAAACGGCCTGGCAGGAGGTCTTGAAATTGCTCGATGTCTCCGTACTGAAAAGCAACACCTGCTGAGATGAAACCGCTTGGCCTCCTTCCCTCGGTCTCCAAGGCAAACATAGACAGTTCTATTCATACCCACAAGAAATACATATTTCAGCATTTGATTCTTCTGGTGTGTGCTTTGTTTTATCTAGCGCCATGGAGCTTGGACGTCTTTTTCATCTCATATTGTGCTTTGGATGCAGCCTCTTTTATTCAGCCCTCTTGCTGCCTTCATAAAGAAGAACAGCAGTGGTTGTTGTTCTTTCCCCTGGAGCATGGGCTGCTGTAAACCAAAGGGAAGCGTCTTGCTGAAAGAGAGAGGGGGCAGGCGGGACGCTGCCGTATCCATTTCCACAGCAGAGCTGCAGGCCATGCAGTTTGGCTTTCTCAGGCTTTCATGGAGAGCAACAAATTGTCCTATAAAAATTCTTTTCTCAAATTTTATTTTTCTAAGGAGACAGACCCAACTCGTAAACTCAGGAATAAAATCTCCCACTTCTTAAATGGACATCAAAGTCCAAGATAGAAGCCGTGGCACTGAAAAGTAACAGGGTGTTCAGAGTCTGCCTCTCTCCATCCCTACATTCACCGCTGAAGCCTTCTCCTGGCTGTGGGAAGCCCGTTCCGTGGGCTTAGCTAAGCCCCAACTCTTGCAGCCTCTCAGCATGGGAAAAAAAAGGAGAAAACCTCGCAAGGACATTCCTGTTTATCTCCCAGTTAAGGAGGGACAAGACTTGAAGGGTGTGGGCCAGCCTCACCTTCATCTGCCCGTGAAGGTGATTTGGGCTGAGGGTGGCAACTGCTGCCCCCAGCCTCTTCCTCCCCACATCCAGCTTGGAAAACATGCTGTACGTAGACCAAAGAGCCAAAGGTGCATGAGCCCTGGCCCGAGGGACCATCCATCTTGCTGCTCACATCTGTGCTGCCCCCTGCTTATGCCATTAGCTCCACGGCATGGCCCAGGAACAAGTGCAGCCAGGTTTTAGCTCCACAGGTCACCAGCTGCTGAGAAATCGCTTTCCTGGAGATCAGGCGCTTCCTGTTTGCCGTGCGAAATGCCTGGGCTGGCCACATCGAATGTCTGCGCCGGACACCAGGGAGATGTCTCCATCCACCGTCATGCTCGAGACACTCTGAAAAACAGTAAGAAAATCAGGGCCCCACATTGAAATCAAGTCAGGGGGAAAGGCTGGGGGGATGGACCTGGAAATCCCCCTTTTCACTCCTCCTCGCCCTTCCTTCCCGCTCCAGCCTTGCTGTGTGCCTGGAGGTGGACCTCATCCAGGACAATGTGGGTTTGGGGCTGTCTAAGATGTAGCAGAGAACCTCTCATAGGTCTGAATTAACGTTAAATCTGAATTAATGTTAAATCTGAATTAACATTAGTTACTTCCATCCTTATTATAAATAAAGTGGAGAGGTTTCTTCATCCAGAAGCCTTTAGGCTTCCACCCAGCCTGGATTACCTCCCAAAAAGGGTGCTGCAAACCACACCATCCTTTCCATGTTGGACCTGTTGCCACGGTGGTTTCCAGTGACCATGAGTCATGCTAGAAGCAAGAACATCTTGTGGCAATATGTTGCCCTTGAGCTTTGAGTTGGGAATCATGAGTTTTAAGGCATTTGAAATCTGTGTCTGAAATTTGTGACTCGTGTCATGCTCTGACCTGAGAGAAGGGATGTTTGAACTGCAGTGGCTGCGTGAGTTCACCAGAGCAGCTCTCCTGGGAACCACCATGTCTGGGAGGCAGTGCCCTTCCCAGCTTGACCATCTGGTCCTTCGTGCCCAAGTAAATACCAAAACCTCAGAGCAGCCTCTCTTTGCCTTGGGCTGCGTGTCTGCCCCCAGGTGGGGCCAAGGCTGCTCTGGCTCTGGTTCTCCTGGTTGCAGAGGACCAGGTGAGGCACGGCCGGTACCATCCCTGCCATCGGAGCTGCCAATCCAACCCTCCAGCCCCGGGGGTGGAGGAGGCAGGATGGGCAGGGTTGGGAACAGCATCTCCCCGGCCACATGCGTCTCTTCAGCTGCACAGGCCACCGAAGACAAATGGACTGGAGGAAACATTTCCTCTGCCGACGGCTCACACCCGGGAGGTTTCTGTTCACACTGTAGGTCAAGAGTTGAAAAATGAAGAAGAAAGGAAAACAGATAGAAAGATCCATCTTCCCTTATAAAATCCCCAGAGCAGGGGGCATTGGGAAGTCATTTTTCACTGAGCTGAGAGCTGTTTCTGGCCCATTTGCAGACATTATTCTCTTCTCAAACCTCATAGTCTGGGACAAGGCAGGTGGTGGAAGAGGAGCGTTATCTGAGGCACAAATACTCGGCACCTTCCTCCAAGGCTGGGACCCACAGTGGTTTGGGCTGCGGGACAAGGCGGAGCCCAACGCATGCTGAAAGTTGCTCTGTTAGGGCTGAGATGCAAAAAGAAATGGATGTGCTGGCATGACTGCGCAGGACAGCAGGAACGGCTTCTAAGGGAGGAACGCCATGCAGCAAGAGGAACGAGAACTTCAGCATGGTCAAAGGAAATCTAAATAAAATTCCTTCTGGAAGGAGTTCAAGAAAATTATTTTCCTTCTGTGTTTCTATCTCTCTTCTTCTGGCTTATAAAAACACCTTGGCTCGGATATTACCTCAACTCTGCCTTTTATTAAAAAACCCCGCTCCAGTTGTGCAGATTTCATGCTGTTACATGAAAGTAAAATTTTATGACCAGAAGCTGAAATTAGGAAGGAAACTGGTTTTTGTTGTCGTGGGTCAGATTTTGTTGGTAGTCCCTTTGTTTATTTTTGCTTTTTCTAAAGCGCAGCCAACTCCTCCGGCTCGCAGCACTCCAGGCTTTTTGGGGGATGCTTGTTCCAAACAGGTGCTAAGGTGGAGGAAGCTGAGCCAGGGGGACGGGGGACGTCCTCCCTCTGCTACTGTGGTTGCCTTCGAGCAGGGTTTTTGTGGCTGGTTCAGAAGAGGACGTTTGGGTGGGACAGCAAATGCGTTTCCTTGCATGGAACACAGCTCCTGGGTGTCCAGCCTGGAACAGGCTCGTGATGTGAGCAAAGTCACCATGTGAAATGCGAGCTGTTCCCTCCTCACGGCCTCCCCTGTAGATGCAGATCTGGTGGGTGATGGTTTGGTTAGAGCCTGTTTTCAGCAGCAGCTGCTTGTTGGCTGGGTAGTGCCAGTAGAATTTTTGGTTTGCCATCTTTCACTTTAATGTGGTACTTCTGTTCTCCATTAATCCCTCCCTCGCTAAAAAAAAATATGTAAGAGTGAGAAACGTTCTAAAAAGTCATGCAGCCCTTCCTTGCTGGGTGAGCTATAGTGAGCCTATGGAGTTACTCCACCTAAAGGTGTTAAAAGAAGAGTTACACAGGGGTAGGTAGAAGTTAGAGCTGTGAATTACAGCACTGGTTTCTTGTGGGACCTTGGCGAGGTGGCTTTACATCTCCAGGATCCATCCCCACAGCCCTTGTTGCTTCCCAGCCCTTGAGACAGGTTCAGAGACCCCTGGGCTGGTGGACTGGGGACAGTGACACAGGGCCATCCACCCCGTCCAGCTGTGACTCAGGGCTGGGGACCTCTCCCTGCACAGCTTCTGCTGCAGCGCCCTGGGGCTGGAGCAGCCAGAGGACATCTCAGGGGACTTCAGGGCAGAGACCTCCTCTCCTCGCAGCGTGCTGGGAGCGGAGCTGGGTTCGTGCTGCGTCCCTGCTCCAGAGACACTCACCTCGGTCGGGATGGGGGATGTAGGTCAAGCCCCATGGCCCCTCCGTTTCCTTCCAGCCCAAATGTCTGTGCGACCTACTCCTGCCCCTGGCAGATTTACGGAGCAGCAGTAAGTATTTCACCAGCTCTTTATTAATAACGCGGCAATAAAATTGGGGCAGCCTTTCTTTCCAAGGGCTCGCAGAGCCCTTAATAATCTGAGGAGGGATTTGGCTCCCCCCCAATAGATAGTTCACTGGTGGGATGTTTTACAGCCCCTTTGTTAGAGCGGGGCTGTTCCCCCATCATCAAAGTGTGAACTGAGGCTCTGTGATGGGCTAGTCCATAAATCTCTCTCCTCTAATCCTTTCCTTTCTACTATTTGCAAACTGGGGGAGAAGGGGGTGGACTGGACTAGGCAGGGCAGGCTTTAACCCTTTGTGCTTTGGGGGCTCTTCTCCTGAGCAGAAGATGATGGTGCGTGGAAGGATCGCTGGTTCACGGCAGCCTTTTAGAAGCAGGTAGTTACATCCAGCAATTAAACCCCAACTGACAGCTTAAAGAGCTCCTCTGGAAGTTTAATAAGTCCACCACTGTATATAAGAAATAAATCTGGCTGCATTACAATCACTTCAGACTACTTAAGCAATAAATGCAGAGCTCTGCTCTTATTCATCCATTACGTGGGTAATGTTGCTTCACTCCTTGCTTGGTTTCCAGGGCTGGGACACCAGAGGAGGACACAGCCCAGCGTTCAGAGCCAAATCAGCACTGCGGAGATCACAGGTCTGTGCTGGGGAGGTGGGGTGATCCAGAGCTGCAGTTCGGGGCATCTCGAGTCCGAGGCTGAAACTAAACACTTGTGGGCTCCATGGTGGTGAAGAAACCATTGGAGTCAAGTGCCAGAATCTTTTACTCTGTGGCTGGTGATGTGTCAGGCTCTGCTCAGGTGAAGCTGATCTCAAATGCGACGGTGATGGGGGACCGAGGGCAAGAACAAGAGGCAAGACAGTGATTTTGGTCTTCAGGTGTTTGTGCAAACACCTCCGTCAAGGCCAGGTTTCGATAGCCTGGACTGCCACTGTCATGTCTCAGTCATGAGTGGACTATTATCCTCCCAGTGCCCGCTGGAGGTCAGGACCGTTGGTGGTCACCTGAGATTCACACCAAGAAGCTGGGAGCAGACCTTGTGTTTCTTTCAGTGTATCAAACCGAGGTTTCCAGCCCCTCCTGGCCCCGTTACCTCAAAGCTGCCTGCTCTGGGACACCTCCATGCTGAAGAGAGGCAGGAGCAAGCCCAGGGCAGGACCCAGCTGGTGAGGAGCCGCCTCCCGCCCCGCTCCAGCTGCGCACATCTCCAGTTTTTAGGCATAGCACCAGTTGAAAAATGAACTTTGTGTCCATTTTATCATAAAGGATCCCGGGCTTTTTAAGCCCAGCCTTATAAAGAGTGATGAAAGGTGCTGCGACGGGCAGAGGTCTGCTTTTGGAATTGAACAAATTGTCGGTTTATGGTTCCCGTGTGGGGGGGGGGGTGCTGTAAATCTCCGAGCATTTAACGCATCTGTTCTTTTCCAACCACGCTACCAGCGTCTCAAGGAGGAGAGGGAGAAATATCTGACATTTCCTGACATTGGTTGCTCTCACGGCCCCCAGGAGTTCCTAAGGAAAGTTTTTAAAGTAATATTTATGGATGATCATGGTGAATCAGGCCCTAAAAGGTGCAGAGAAAGGACTGTTGTTCATTAACATTTGGAAACTGTGCTCTGAGGATTTCCCTGTGGAGGGGCAAAAGAAATGGAGTGAAAGTGAAATTGCTTTCGAGTTAATCCAGGTCTTTTTTAACATTATTGTTGCTGGTAAAAATCGGAACCTTATTTTGGACAAAGGAAAACAAAAGGCACGTTTTTGGGATGGTTTTCTTTCCAGAATTCCACAGTGAGTTCCCTAACAAAGATATTTGTTCTTAACGATACGTGGTCAAGTTTTGGTCTTTGTTCATCCACATCTCGATACTAAAACAACAATATATCTGCTCCAGCTGGTAACCTAGGAGTAACTTCAGTCTGGTGGGTGTTCCTGGAGATAACTCCCTCATTGCCACAAGTCATTTAGTTTAAATAATAATGTTTAAATAATAATGATAAAAATGTTCTCAAAGCTCTGCGCTTACAACAGCTTTCATGTGATGTTCTCCACGTTACCCTTCCCCATCTCAGCAAGTAGCAGAGCTTGCACCAGACTTGTAAAACCCCTCAGCGGCTCCTCAGTGTTAATTACTCGGGTGTAATGAAGAACGCAGGAGGAGGGATGGTTTGGTAGAGAGCGAGCAGAACAGCCTCCCGGGGTTTCAACTTTCAGTGCCGGTGCCCTTGTGAGTCAGTGAAGAGCCCCCCATAGACTCCATTGATAAGACAAAGTCCCCCGAGGTGAGCCAGGGTTTTTCCTGCCACGGGTTTACGTAAAGTAGCTTTGGAACAGGTTTATTCAAGTGAATGCATGGGGAAGATAAGGCCACACGTGTCCTGTGAGCTGCCTGTTTCTTTCAGCATAATGTCTTGAGGCTTATCTGAGCGTGCCTGAGATCAGAATTGGCCGGAGAAAGAGAACATGAGGGTGGATTGGCAAAACAATCATAGAATCACAGAATCATCTGGTTGGATGAGACCTTTAAGATCATCGAGTCCAGACGTTCACCCCACACTGCCATAATCCCCAGGGTTTGAATTTCCTGCGACTTCTGCTGTGACCCTGCTCCCAGGAGGGACCACCAGACTCCTGCAGTTCCCAGCACCTACCCATGCGGGGATGGTGTTTCCCTGGGGTCTTCTAGCCATGGTGCTGTGCAGGCAGGCAGAGGACCCAAGCTGATGATGGTTGTGGTTCACAGGGAACACAGAGCCCTTGGCTCCAGCACTGCAATGGGGTCAACATTGGCCACAGCTATTGATGTCGGTGAACCTACACCATGCTCGGCTGCCATCCTGATGGTGCAGGTGATAGGATCGGTGGACAAAGCCTCTGAAATTGTCAGCACTGGGTCTCTTTTGGTAAGCATGGGATGGTTCGAGAGTGACGGAGCCTCTTCATGAGGCTGTTTTGAAGTGCAGGGCTCTGTGGATGCATTGCTGACTCCAGCAGTGCTTTCCAGGGAGCAGCAGCTGGTCCACTCCTCTGTTTAAGGGGCGATGTGCCAAGCAGATCCAAAATGACAGGAACAACTAGGTAGTAAAAAAAAAAAAGTGCTTTCTTCGTATCGTAAGACATGCCACCTTCGCAGTGTGTGCTGGAGCTGTGGTCCCTCTGGTGTTCCTTCACAAGAGCAATCGGCAGCCAGAAGGATCTAGTCGCACACGTTCATCCATGAGCAGAACCCTCCAGCAAGGAACTGCTCTCAGCTCGGCTCCTCTGCTCGGCTCTGTGTGTACTTGGCACAAGGTAGGAGGTGAAGAGCTCAGCCCAAGCAGAGCAAACCTCCCCCGAGTGCCTGTGCTATCAGGGCCCCAGGGAGGCAACAGGCAAGATGACAGTGATTTTTTGCTGGACATGCTGAGCTACAGCTGCTCTACCCCATCCTCTCGGGAGTGGGGTGAGGAGGGGGGCACAAAGCCACGATGACTTCACCAGCGGCACGAGGGTAGGATGGTGTCCAGCTGATCGTTGCGAAACACCGTGCTGAGCGTGTGGGCCCCCAGGCACGCTGCCCGGCTCTGAGCGTGCCCTGCCATCGCACTGTCCTCGCTTGAGTCACTTATAACCCACTGCTGGATTGTTACCACAGGCATCAAAAAAGGGGGGTTTTTTGCTTTTCAATGACTTCATGAATCCAAGGCGCTGCCAATTATCTATCATTCATGGCATTTAAAATATCAACACTTCCTTCCCAAAGGAAAACGGAGTTAAAGGTCCTGCGCTTCCCTGCGCCCCCTGCTCTTCCCCCATCCTGCAGTGGGGCCATGGAGATTGGCCTTTTAGGAAGCGGCCGCAGCCATCCTGCCTTCTCCTCTGCTTGCTCAACTGTATTTGCCATTTAGGACCTGGCCTTGTGACCCTGCACCCAGCACGTGTGTGACCTGGGGCAGGGCAAGGACCTGGGGACGGGTCTGGTGGGGAGCCTGGTCCAGCTGTTCCTCAGGTCTGTCACTGCAGCTCAGGAGCTACTGGGGAATGTCCGTGGTGGTCTGCTCCCAGTCTGTCCAGTCCGGAGGTGTTCAACCTCAGAGTAGGTGCTCTAGCTCTTTGCTCATGAAGTCCATGTGTTTCCAACATCTCCGTTAAAAAGAAACCTCCGTCTCTCCCCCTTGTTTCCTTTTTGCTGAGACTCTGCTTGGAACTTGCATAAATCTTGCCCAAAAATAACACTGGCCACTCTCCCAGCTGTGGGCGTTGTGACTTCTGCGCAGGGAAGGGAAGGCTGCGATCCGATGGGTTTCGTGGTAGATTTCGGTCAGCTTGGGCACCCCTCCATCCTACCAGTACCACGTTTACAAGGTTCCTCTTTCCAGCCTTTCACTCTTCTCCTGGGCTTACCTCTGCCTCTCCAAGGCCTCGTCTCTGGGAAGCCGTGGTGTTTTCTTGGCACAGCAGCCTGCGAATCGTGGCACGGACAAACCAATGAAAGTAGCCAATAAACTTGGCGAGTTTTCTTTCCTTTGCTGCGAGTGGCCAAGGCAGCGCCGCTTCCTTTGGGATGACATTAAACCGCAGCAGCGAGGATGAGACTCGGATCCTTTTCTCTTTGTTTCTTGGCCAATACATGGTTTTTCCACCGGTGTGAGAAGAGTTCTGAGAAATTTTTTTACAAAGGAAAATAGTTTTGGGGATGACTGCCCTGGGTGGTGGTGGGCTCAGCCCGGAGTGGGGGTCCAGACTCTATTAACCAGCTCTTAGGCCAGTGGTGGCTAATCAAAACTGGAGTGAAAACCAAGGGCCTGGTGCCATTCTGGTGCAAATTGATCAAATTCTTATGACATTAATGAGCTCAACATCCACAGCTCACCTCTGCTGAGAGCTCCTTTGCATGCTTCTGGTGGGAGGCATTGTGAGGAGAAGGGCAAGATGTTCTTCTCAGAAATGCTTCCACCTTCTCTGTGCAGAGAGGAAGGACATCAAGGGAGCTGAGCACTGACCATCCATGCGGGCTGGAGGACCTTCGAGACAAGGAGCTGGCTTGGCTCTGTGGCAGAGTGGATTATCTTCCTATCCAAGCAGAGTAAATCAGGAGGAAAATGTACTGAAATGGTGGACTGACCCATGAGCCCATCATAACAGCCTGTGCCATGGGGAAACAGCAGCAGGAAAGGCGCTGGGAGGCTGGCGAGGGAGCCTGGACCCTGCTCCGAGGCT
>NW_010412879.1:8686-8915 GCF_000710305.1 Buceros rhinoceros silvestris | reverse complement strand
CGCCTGCCCCCTCCCCCGGGACCCCACCCAGCCTGAAGATGCAACATAGTGCTGGCTTGTGAGGTGCTGGTGGGGCCAGCCATAGCCTTCGGGGATAGAGGAAGCCCCGCTGCTGGCTGCAGCCCTGCTGAGGACAAGGGACATCCTTCGAGGTCAGCTACGGTAGGGCACATAACCCCCAGGCTGAGCCCCCGCGTGGGACCCTGACTCCCACTCAAGACACCGCGAT
>NW_010412879.1:2177-8507 GCF_000710305.1 Buceros rhinoceros silvestris | reverse complement strand
CAGGAAAACTGCTTCTCTCGCTCCCCTGGGCATGGTTGTCAATTCCCTGTGCCCGTGGTGGGAAGCAGGGAGCCCTCCCTGGGCTCCTCTCTCGCCCAGCCCTTTGTCTTGGTACAGCCCTGGCCTTTCTGCACTGTATTAATTTAAGATGCTGTGAAGTGAGGGGTGGGGGGTGGGAGATGCTGTCTAAAACTTGTTTGGAGTCTTTGCTGGATAAATCCCAGTGGAATTTAATTTAAACGAGCTGACACCAGTATGAACCATGCCAGCATTACCAGCTCTTGAACACTTCCTACCAACTGCCTGCAGGGCTCTCGCTTTCTTTAGTTGAGACTAAAAGCATCTAAAACCATTTAAGACCTTTGTCCTAAAAACATCCTTTTTTTTTTTTCTTTCTCTCCTTTTCACTGTAGGAAGAAACAACATCTGCTATAAAAATCTGCCGGCCAGGGGCAGCGGGAGCGGATACCACTTATCACAGTTTAGCGATTGGAGGCAGCGGCTGGTTCCCAGCAGAAAACGCCTCGGCCCGGGCCCCGTGATCGTGGCGTGTGCCGAAGCGGTGTCTCATCTCCCTGCAAGCTGGACAGATTAGATGTACGCAGAGAGGATGGGGAGCTGGGGTGGGGGGAAGAAAGGACAGAGGGAATGGGATGGGAAGGAGGAAGGAAATGAAAGAAAGACTTTCAGGAGAGGGAAGGAGACAACGCTGGGTTCCCAAGCATGTACCTGGGCTTAAGGGAAGTTTCCTATGTGCTGCTGGGACACAAAGTCAGGCTGCTTTATGGTAAAGCAGAGTCTGTGAGACAGCATGTCTGTTCCCGGGCTCCAGCTGCAGAGTGACATCTTCGAAGAGGCAGGAAAGTGCTCAGGAATAAGCATGAAACATGTAAGATTGCAGAATTCAAAAGGATAAACATTATTCGATACCTTATTTATAGGGCACCACAGGGGAAAGGTAAAGGTTTCAGAAAAGAAAGAAGCACTTTAATTTTATCTGGAGATTTTCCAACAATAAAATCTAATCCATCACTCTCTCTGTGTGACTGCTCTTAATGAAAATTTAGAGGCTGTGACTGAAATTTAGAATTCACAGGGGATACTATTAGGAAGATGTCTAGCAGCTATGCAAAACCTGTTATATCATAGCCCCTGCCAAAGGCCGGGGAAGAGTGGAGTGTGAAACGGACAGCTTTTAATTTGGCACGCCGAGGCTCCCCAGCGCCCAGCCTCCCCTCCCGGGTGGTGCCGGCGGGGCTCCTCGGGCGGCCGTTCACCCACTGGGCTCCTACCAGGGATCAGCTCACGGGTGACAGCCCAGCTCCGGCGCAGCAGCTGCAGCGGGGATTTCAAACGAGACAGGACTTGGCCCATTTACATTTACTTTTTACCCCAAGCACCTTGTTCAGCCTGCGGTATCCCTCAGTGGGGACGGGAGCTGTAGATCTCCGCTAATGCAGTCTCTACCTTTCTTGCCCAGATTTATCGATCGCAGTTCCGAGCCTGCCGAAAGAACACCACTATGTCCTGCACGGTGTCTTCTTCCACGACGGAATGGAGACCCTGCAGCAAGGCAAGGGCTGCCAGGCACCACCACGAGCCGGACCCTGGCTGCTTGGCAAGGGGTGCGGCACCCGCACGGCTCTGCTGCACGTCATCCTCAACATTGCTCCTGGACCACCAGGGCCGCACCGCTCAGCCAGTGGAAAGGTCCTGCCAGGGCTTGGTGGGGTGGGAGGAGTATTTTGCTGTTCACCACTTGGATGGAGACCGTTCCAATCCTCTGCAGGGAGCCTCGGTTATGGCTGGTTGGTGAACACGCTCTGTCCAGGAACCTGCAGGACCATCAGCCCCTGCCTTGTGCTGCACAGGGCCAAGCGCCTTTCGGGCGAGGGCGACCCGGCGGGGAACACTGACCAGTCATGGCCAATCTTCTGCGCTTTATTTTTCATCAAAGCAGATCACTAGGCTGTTTCCAATACTTTTTAATGGGCAAAAAAGGGGCTTCAATTATAAAGACAATAATGTTAAATTATTTAAGGGCCTGGATGTACATCATGAATCAGTTTAATACCAAAGGCACTGCCAATTATTCAACTGATTCAAAATGAGACTCCATCACAAAATGTTAAATCACAGGATAAATCTGTCCTGGGAAGGGCTTTAGTAATCAAAACTCTCTCAAAGCAGAAAAAGCTTTTCTAAAAGCAGGGGGGAAAAAAAGGTTACAGCTTAAGCCAGACATTATATAGTAATGCCAGATGTTACACAGTTGACTTAAATTATTGGCAACTATCAAACGCAAGATACTAATACTACTGGTTGCAGAGCTATGCCACCGAGTTTGTAATCTGTGGAACGGGCTTAACTATTCCTTTAATTTTCTGTCTATGGGTAACAGGCAATTTGGATTAGCTTCCGCAGATAATAACCTCCTAATTCTCAGCAGATGAGTATAAGCCTTCCACAACATCAAAAAACCAAGACCACGCTCAGTCCGTAACCTTTAATGGTATATGTCTTGAAATTATATGACTTTGCTGGACCTATGTAACAAAGCCCGAGGAACGCCTGGAACCACTCCGGCTGCCCTGCAGACAGCAGCAGGCACCCCGACTGTCTCCTGCTCCCAGTGGGCTGGACAAAATGTCAAAGAAAGTGGTCTCAAATTTACATGTCAACCTCCTCTACCCCAAAAATCTGCCTTCTAAAAATGTCGTGATGGATCCCTGTAGCTGGAGAGCCCCAAGATCGCTTGGTGTGGAGACTCGCTCCGTACCCATCTGCCCAGCTGGGTTCTCAGCTTCTTGCAATGGCTCTGCCTTTCCCCCCTCCTCCATGAACTCCTCCTGTCCCATGTCACCCGTCGTGCCCCTGTTTGTCCAGCAGGAGCTGGGGGCCAGGACTGACACCTATTTAGACTTGACACCTATTTAGCACCAGCCTGGCCTGTGGAATCCTCCACAGTTCCAGCCAGGTGTCCTGCCACAACCCTCCTGCGTGGCGTCAGCGGCTGCCATCACCCACAGCTAAAGAAAACGGGATCTGGCCACCTCCCAACTCAGTCCAGGGCTGGTGGGGACTGCCTCGTCCCTCGAGCAGCTCAGGGATGTGTCTTTTCCCGCTGCCCTTGCAGCATGACCACAAGACCAGGCACCTCGCACCTTGCAGGATGAGATTTGTTCTGTCTCTGCGCTGGGCCGGGGATACGTTAGAAATAAATGGGGCAGAGTCACTGCCGATCGTTTGTCAGCGTCAGCCTATGTGGCCCATAAGCTCCTCGGTGGCACAAGGACAGCCCCGGCCTGACAGTGCTGCAAACTGTAATAAAAAGTCCTGCAAGTCTGAAGTAACAACCCCCGGCTGTTCAGATGAGCCAAAGCCCACACTGGCTTTTGTCTGGATTTCCCTTTCTCCCTCTTCCCTTGACGCAGCGTGGAGAGCAGGGCTGCCTCTGCCCTGGGGAACGCCGTGCTCAAAGGCTGCAAGATGGGCGAGACGGCGGTGAGGAAAGGGTCAAAACTCATCCCCCCGACGGCGAGCCAAAGAAAAATGTTGGCAGAGCAAACCTTGCCACAGGAATAAAAGGTTGTCCTGGCTGTTCATATTACTCCACATGGGGTGAGTAAAACTGTCGGTCGGGCTGAAGCGTCTGATATACAAAAGGGAATAAAAACTCATTAAAGGTCTAAAAGGAAATGCTATTAAAATACCAAATATAAAACGGAGGAGACTTGATCACCCTCGTGCTGGAGAAGTGTCAGGGTTTGAGTGAACCTGACTTGATTTTTTTTTTTCTCCCCTGGAAGCAGAGGAAATGCGTTTTGTGGAAAGCCGGGTGGGATGAGGGGCAGGTAGAGCATTGAAGAGCACTGATAATATTTCAGGGTCTCGCAAGGAGCCTGAAATACGAAGAGGATTTATTCAGCTTTCGGCAGGGAGGAGAGTGCGAGCAGATTGTTGAAGGCATTCCAACGAGGGTCAGATTCATCTGTTTCTTAAATCGAGAGCTCTTGGCTGCCGCTGTGCCGAGGTAGGGAGCATCTCCACTTCTCTCTCCCACCCAGGACGCAGGCTGGCTCTTAGCCGAAGGTGAATTAGCACTGGTGGGTCCTTGTGACTCGCTGGCCCTGGCCTGGCTGTTGTCCCCCTGGAAAGCCAACAAACCAGACCCCCTTAGGGGGCCTGAAACACCCGGAGAACCGTCTTTCTCACGGCATCTCCTTTCTCCTTTATGTGGCCTGGGGGAAGGAAAGAAATGAGGAGAAAGAGCTAAACGAACTATTTTCTTTCAGGCATCAAAAAGCCACGTGGTCCTGTTAGCGCTGGAGGTGCTGAGGCCGGGCGTCCCTTCATGCCTCACGGCTGGTGGAGTTCTACACCCAATCGTACAGGAGCTGCGGCAGCCTTACACCCCTCCCCAGGCACCAGAAAAGCCGTGTGGGAAACAACACTTGATGAGAACCTCACCCAGAGCAATTCCGGCCTGATCAGCCACCCCAGAGACACCTTCTTGGGCGTCTTCGCCTCTGTGGACTCTCTGGTGTCTCGTAGGCATGGATGCTACCAAAGGTTTCCCACAGCTTGGCAGTTTTTTTCCTGTCTCCTCCTGGATTTGTGGTTTTCTGATTGAGGGTGAACTCAGAGAAGGCGTAAGTGGAAAGTTTCTCTCTCTCGCACGTGCACGTCTCTTATCCCAACACTTTTAGGAACGTGTGACCATTGGGATTTCTACCTGCTGTCCATTTGGTTGAAACAGGCACCAGAATTCACTAAGTACGAGGGGCTGGGGCTGGGGGGGAAACACGCACTCATACAGGGGCCACCACCACACAACTCTCATCTCCTCACAAAATCGGGGTTTACGTAAAAGCTTGTTTCTTATTCAGACAGAGGCAGAGAGCCGCTAAGGCACAAGCTAACCCCTTCTCCTTGCTCTGCTACCATTTTTCTACTCCAGCACAGTCAGGCATGTTTTTTTCTCAAGCCCTCCTCTTGGGTCCCAGGTGTTGGAGGACGAGGATGGTTTCCTCCGTCGCAGCAACATCAGGATGCAAACAGCGCCCGTCACCCACTCCTCGGCACATCATAATCACGTAAGTCCTGTTTCCTTACGAAACCTGAGCCGAGCTGATGCCGTACAGCAGACGACGCTTCGTCAGCCTGTTGCAATGAAGGAGATTTCAAAGATTAAAGCGGGGGGAGGACCCGCCTTCATGTCACCACGGAACATTTGCCCGTTAACAGAGGCAATGAATCTGCGGAGCAGCCAAAGGTAGCTAGAAAAGACCACAGCTCTTTTCCCAGAAGCTCCGTTATAGAATCTCTTTTACAGTTCCATCTCTGAACATCTTTTTTGGGGGCCAAACAAGCACAAGAGCCATGCCATGAGTCAGCTCTGAGTGCCGGGAAAGCCCTGCGGCACCTTGGTTGGGCTCAGCAGACTGATGGATTAGCACTTGTCCATGTGGAATTGTAGGTTTCAAACCTCAGAGTCTTTTGCAGTCGATTGATCTATCCCAAACCTTTCATCGGGTACAAATGAGCCTTTGACTTTCGACAGAATGAAGCAGCAGTAAATATAAATGGGACATGAAAACTTTTTTGAACGCATATTTTAATGGTCTGTTCACTCTACAGTTCTGCTGTTGCGGTCAGAGAGAAATTCTTCTTCTGCTTCAGGAGCTGGTGGATAGAAACGCATTCCTTTGGCCCTCAGCTGTTCCTTCCCAGGGAGCAGAAGTCTTCTGCAACCAGTTCATGCCCCTGCCTGGTCCAGGCTGCTGCTTGTCAGGACTCGTAGAAGCACCGAATCGGGCCTAGTCTGGGACCCGTCCACACCTCTACCCTGTAAAACACTCCGAGAGCATGACGGGGCTCTGTGGCGAAACGACTAGGGAAGAGATCATCCTCTTGTACTCAGCCCCGGTCAGGCCACACCTCAACTCCTGTGTCCAGTTCTGGCCCCTCACTGCCAGAAGGACATTGAGGGGCTGGAGCGTGTCCAGAGCAGGGCAGTGGAGCTGGGGCAGGGGCTGGAGCACAATGCGCTGAGGAGAGACTGAGGGACCTGGGGGGGCTGAGCCTGGAGCCAAGGAGGCTCCGGGGAGACCTTCTGGCTCTGACAACTCCCTGACAGGAGGGTGCAGCGAGGCGGGGGGGGGTCTCTTCTCCCCAGGAACAAGCGACAGGACGAGAGGAACTGGCCTGCAGTTGTCCCAGGGGAGGTTGAGGTTGTCCCTGAGGAGCCATTTCTGTCCCGTTGGGGTTGTGCAGGCGTGTCCCAGGCTGCCCAGGGCAGTGGTGCAGTCCCCATCTCTGGAGGGGAGT
>NW_010412879.1:0-2159 GCF_000710305.1 Buceros rhinoceros silvestris | reverse complement strand
TGCAGTTGTGGAGTCCCCATCCCTGGAGGGGTTTCCCAGCCCTGTGGAGGTGCTGCTGAGGGACAGGGGGCCGTGGGGACCTGGCGGTGCTGGGGAATGGGGGACTTGAGGAGCTGGAAGGGCTTTTCCAACCCAAATGATTTTGTGGTTCTCTGAATTGACAGGCACGCTCCCAGCAGCCAGGAGCAGCTTTTCTGATGGCTGGTGTTGCGTATTCCTTCCGTAACGTGTCACCTTTCAGCTTGTAGCTAATTATTACCTACACTCCACTTCTTTATTTCAAGGTTACCAGATATCCCCAGACTCACCCTCATCTGCTTTATTCCCAAACATCTACCCCCACTCCCAGCAGCTGACAAACACGACTCTGTGATGCACCAAGCCCCAGCAAACGTCGTTCCTGCTTCCTTCGCACAGGAAGGGGCAGAGGCAAGCTCACGGCGAAGCAACCTGTGCCATGAAAGCTGTTGCTCTCATGCTGAAACATGAACAGAACAATCTGTTTGCATTTCCAGGTGTGTTTTGAGACACTTCTAGCACTTACGGACCAGCCCAATCGCTGGTCCTCTCACAGTGACCGTGGATGCTCACTGGAAGCTCTTTGTCTTCCGTATTTACTTCACACAGCTTGTGGCTCAGGGCAGGGCGTTACGGTCAATTCACAGGCTCAGGGAGCAGGAGAGATGTTTCTTCACCCCAAACTGAAGACCACTGGCCCTCAAGACCACAAAGCAGGAGCCTGTGATGTCAATCCCAGACCCTGAGCTTTGCTAGGTCTGGGCATTCAACCCAGCAAGGCAGAGCGGGCTGAGCTCAGGCCACGTGAAACTTCACCAGCGTATTTTACACCCACACCACTAAAAATACAACGCCGACACCAACTCTTCATCTGGAAGAGAGGAACCACCAGTGGTTCTGTGTTTCGGTCCGAAGTCCTGACCATATTTAGCCCAAAGATCATCTCGTAGGATTTCCGCAGGAGAGCAGAGTTTTAGAAAAATTACCCTGGCCAAGCGCCAGCGCTGCCTTTCTTATTTCTCTCTGCTATCTCTGTGCTTCATTTCATCACCTCAGTTGCTGCGCTGAGTTACCCAAGGCTGCTAAAACGCTGTCACGCCACAGAGGCAACTCTGCGGAGGAAACGCTGTCTCTGCCGAGATCGGGGGCTGTGGTTAGCTTCTTCACTACACGCACAAAACTTTTAGCCCAAATGCGCTGAAAGCTACGCAGACATTAAAGATTATCCATGGAACAAATACTCATTTGCAGGAAGACTTTATTTTTTTTTAAGGCATGAATATTTCAGGGGGTGTGTGTAGCCGCTGACGGAACGAGGTGATCATGGTCTGAGAGCTGCCTCAATAGTTCCTAATATTAACGATACCAGGAATGTGCCTAGTTTTTACGATTTAGTGGCAGTTTCTGCTGAAGTTAAAATACTTCACAGGCTTTACTTAACTCTTAAGTAATTAGTCCTAATGAGAATTTCCCTGAGAACTAGCCTTCACATGTTGCCCCACCAGGTGCTGTAACACTGTCACTTTGTTGATAATTTTTAACCACAAATCCTACGTTACACTTGTTGCCCTGAACACCAGGAAAAATGTTCTTATTTTATTTGCAACTCCCCAGGCCCCTTTTTTTCCCCTAGAAAAAGCGATTACTTTGCCAACAGCATATTAATATATTGCAGCTTTACATCTCCAGCTTTCCACGTTTCAGAATTTCCAATTTTGAGCTACTTTCTGTCCGGCCAGGTCCTGTCTGAGCCAGTGTGGTGCTCTGGTACCATCTAGCGTTACCAGGGAAATCCTCTGCTGCTGGACGTGGCCTTGTCCTCATCATCTCCCGAGGGTTCCAGGGCAGGAAAAGCCTGGACGTGGCAATCAGGGATGACCACACGCAGGGACGACACGTCCTCCACCAGCAGCTGCTGCCTGGCCACGGGAGCTCGGGATGCGCGTGTCCTGTTCTGACTGGGAGGGGACCAACTCTCCCAGCTGTGGGGAGGCATCTGCAGCCACAGAGCCAGGCAGATTGTCACCTGTGGGACGTGGGCCACCAAGACACCCCCCAAAACAGGCCACAGGAGACGCAGTGGGGCTTCACCACCTCCCTCCTCCTCACATCCCTGACAGGAGGGTGGAGTGAGGGGAGTT
>NW_010412878.1:992-1363 GCF_000710305.1 Buceros rhinoceros silvestris | reverse complement strand
GGGAGGGCAGCAGCCCCCCAGCCCGGCAGCACTTGGTCTTTTGGGTTTTTTTCTTTTCTTTTTTTTCCTTTTGGTAAATCTGAGACACCCCCAACACCCTCCGGACCCCCGGGACCAGCCGCGCTCCCCCCGTCCACGACCCAGCGAAGGCACCAGCGCAGCACCCGCTCTCCAGACAGACCCAGTTTCTCTTTCCGAAGCAAAACTGGCCCGGCCTCGCGCATCGCTCTGCCCCACTGTGGGGGCGCAGGGACCCCTCCTTTGGGTGCCAGTGCCTGGACACGGGGATCAGGTCCCACAACGGGTGTCCCCACAGCATGGCCACTGCCTGCCCTGCAGTGAGGGGGGAGCAAGGGGTGCCCTACCCCTGC
>NW_010412878.1:0-844 GCF_000710305.1 Buceros rhinoceros silvestris | reverse complement strand
TGCCCTACCCCTGCCTGGCTTCTCCTGCACCCCGCCTCACCCTCATTTCTCATCCTCACCCTCACCCACATCCTCACCGTCTTTTTCTTTCTTTTTCTTTTTTTCTTTATCCCTTTTTCCTTTCCTTTCCTTTCCTTTCCTTTCCTTTCCTTTCCTTTCCTTTCCTTTCCTTTCCTTTCCTTTCCTTTCCTTTCCTTTCCTTTCCTTTCCTTTCCTTTCCTTTCCTTTCCTTTCCTTTCCTTTCCTTTCCTTTCCTTTCCTTTCCTTTCCTTTCCTTTCCTTTCCTTTCCTTTCCTTTCCTTTCCTTTCCTTTCCTTTCCTTTCCTTTCCTTTCCTTTCCTTTCCTTTCCTTTCCTTTCCTTTCCTTTCCTTTCCTTTCCTTTCCTTTCCTTTCCTTTCCTTTCCTTTCCTTTCCTTTCCTTTCCTTTCCTTTCCTTTCCTTTCCTTTCCTTTCCTTTCCTTTCCTTTCCTTTCCTTTCCTTTCCTTTCCTTTCCTTTCCTTTCCTTTCCTTTCCTTTCCTTTCCTTTCCTTGGCACCCAGAACGGACGGGGGGAGAGGGTGAGGGGGGAAAAGCCGAACCCGCCCCGGTCTTTGTACGGAGCATTTTATAACCGCGGACTTTTGTAAAACGGCAGCACTTTTTCAGAGCCAAACCTCGACAATAAAGAGCATCAGCGCAGACTGGCTTGGGGGGATGGGGACACGCGTGTGTGGCGGGACATACATGTGCGGTGTGTCATACGTGTGCAGTGTGTCACGCGTGTGCGAGGCCGGGGGGGGCGGGCAACCGGTGTCCCACAACCTGCAGAAGGCATCAGCCTGTTGTTCCTCTCCCGGCGCTTC
>NW_010412877.1:26296-28352 GCF_000710305.1 Buceros rhinoceros silvestris | reverse complement strand
CTGAAAGGGCTTTTCCAACCAGATGATTCTGGGATTCTATGACCTCCATCTGACCCCCGCATTTGATGCCTGGTGTAGAGGAGCAGCAGAGCTTTACTTTCCCTTTTTAAAACGTTACCATGACTTGTGTGCTGAGAGCAGGAGCAGTCAGTGAGGGCGAGCACCAGGCCGTACCGTGTCTCCGTGAGGCTGGGCTCCTCCGCAGGAGGTCTGTCCCTGTGTCTCTTTGCTTTCCTCCGCTCTCCCTCTTCCTCCAGCCAACGGGTAGTTCAGATGAACGTGGTGACTTTCTCGGCGTCGTTGGTGGAAAGCATTTCAGCACAGGCTGTAGCGCTGTCATCGCAGGCGCTGCAGAACCAGTACGATTCCCTTGGACTGGAGGGTGAAGAGGAGGCCGGGATGAGCTCAAGCGCCTCTTTAACCTGCAGCTGCATCAGTTTGGAACCAAAACCCACCAGAATTATTTTGGTTAAGAGTTTGACCCACAGATGACTTTATTACACATTCAAAGGAGGCTCCTGCAGGCTGCTTCTAAACCCTAATCCAGCAGTTTGAACCCAGTTCATCTGCAGGTATTAAATACCTGGCTGGTGGTGGTGCACCTGATGGTCTGCTCTCGAAGGCAGCGGGGTCGGAGGGGGCTGTGACACGTCCCACGCCGCTACTCAGGAGATGCACAAGCGCTCCTGGCCTCTGCCAGCTTTGCCAGGGAAACGGTCCCTTCTTCAGGGTGACCGTTCTAGGTTGGCTCTGAAAGCCAACGCTTCGGCTTTGAGCAGACCCATACCCCAGGCAGCACCACTGTCCTCACGCGGTATGGCCAGGAGGTCTTTCACGCCAGAGGAGGGATGGGAGGGCCACAGGTTACCTCCCGTGGGCCCTGCCCTGTTCCTGGGGGAAATGAGCCCAAAGGATTTGATTTTGAGGGCACCAGTCTGGCATGTCTGTTGTGAGGGCACCGGTCTGGCTCTGGTTACCGAGCTGTCCGTGGGCGAGGAGGTGTGTGATGAGGTCTGGTACGTGCGGCTGAACTCCACTGGCGCTCTGTTGTGGTACTCTCTGGGTTTTCAGCTGGAGGGAAGCGTCGTCTCTCCACGGCCGTACGTTTGCAGCGTGGGTAGAACCTGGGCACCAGAATCGTGTGGGATTGCGTCAAACCGGAGGGGGATGTCTCCAGGCAGGACGGCAGAGCAGGCTGTGCTGGGTCATCCTGGTGTCGCTGGAGGGCTCTGGCTGGGAGCGGAGAGGGGTTGTTAAGGAAGGTGTCGCACACACCGAAGCATCGCGGGGGCTCCCCATTCTCGCTGTCTCCCTTCACTGCTGATTTCTTGCCAGCGATCGACTCGTGCGGTTGCGTTACAGTTATGGCGTGCGCCCACAAATGCTTGACCGCTCTGGTGGGAAGAGATCTCCGCGGGTGTAGGCAGCAGGGCGGCTCGTAACACGCTGCACCACGAAGCCTCTTCCGTGCATCGCCTCGGTGTACGAAGCACATCACGGGGCCGGCGCCTGTTGACAACATCTTGTTGCGTCGCTGTTATCCCATAACGAAGCCCGAAGGAGAGCCCCATCAGGGAGGAGGATGATGATGATGTTCGTTTGCTTTCATTGCAGCACGCATCGTCAAAGCCACGCGGTTCAAATTGCAGACCCAAGCTCCTGCTTTTAAGGAGGATTTTGGTTTTTCATAGGGCAAAACCAGGTTTGGGGCTGATAGATGATACAAAGCACCAGCTAAAAGCACTTTCCTCCGGCGCTCAGTGGCGCTGGTTGAGTAGCTGAGGTGGTTGTGCCTCTGATGCTCGTTGAGTCCCGTTATTGGACAAAGAAACGATTTAACTGGGCGCCGCTCGTGTGGAGGCCGCCCGCTGCCCGCCGAGGAGCTCAGTGGCTGTGAGGGCAGCGGGGTTTGGTGCTGGAGCGAGGTCGGGCATTTCTAATAAGCGAGTTCAGAAGTAGGAAGGGGCGCAGGGGAAGCGTAACCTGCCGACAGCATTCGGTGCCTTTAGTCCTTAGTCGGGAGCTCCGGGATGATGAAGAGGGAGTTTGGGGGTGT
>NW_010412877.1:24091-26144 GCF_000710305.1 Buceros rhinoceros silvestris | reverse complement strand
GTCCCGGGTCGGCTAATGGAAAGCTCCCCAGATTCGGCTGGTTTTGTGCCTGATTTGAGCAGGAGGAGCATCGTGTGATGCGGGATTGCAGAGGGGCGCTTGATGGTGTTTGAAAGTCCCGGGTTTCCCTTTCTTCTGTGGAACGGGGAGTGACCCACATCTGTCGGGATCCGTGTCCCGGTGAAGCGGGAGCTGCGCTGATGCTCCGTTCTGTGCATTTCGTACAATTCCTGTCTCAAAATGCCTCTGTTTGAAGTAACCTCCAGTAAAACTGAACGGGTTTGGCAGAGCTGCTGATTTATCGTTATCTAATGGCTTGGGATGGCGGGTTTGAAATAACCTGCAAGGATTGACTTCATCCATAAACACACCTTCGCTGTGATGTCTCAGTTGCCCCATTTCTGGCTTTCAAGAGGCTGTTGTGGTCAGTCAGGGTCAGTTCTCCCCTGTCCGGAGCATCGCTGGTGGGCAGAGGTCATCCCATACCTGCTTTGAGGAAAGCTGCCTTTGGTGTCGTCTTGTTCCCTCTGACCGCCCCAGACCAGCGTGTTGGGTCAGGGGAGTCCTCGCAGGCCTGGGAGGAGCTGCTGGTGGCCGGCGTTGCCATCAGCGGGTGCTGGAGTTGTGCCCCGCTGTGTTGTATCGAGCTGCGAGTGTAAAAGGGGATATAACAAGGCCTGTTTTTGTCCTAGTTGTTGAATGTTGGACCGAGGAGATCTCAGCCAGGCCAGAGGAGGGAGCCCAGGAAGATCATCACGGTGTGCGTGAAGGAGGATGTCCACCTGAAGAAAGCAGAGAACGCCTGGAAGCCGAGTCTGAAGAGAGAAAACCAAACCGAGGACCCAGAAAATGTCAAAACCCAGGTGGGAGCAGCAGCGAGCGCTGCCGCAAACAGAGGGCGGGGGGGGATTTGCCTTTGCTGTTGTGCAAGTCGGTTAAAAAGGGCAATGAATTCTGCTTCCAGTCACAGCTTCCCTCTACCTTGATTATTTTTTTTCCGTGTGTTTATCCTCGACCTGCAGTTTAAATGGCGAGTCTCACCCGGGGACTCCAGACAACCTACTGCCTCCCTCCCAGGGCGGTTTTTCTGTCGCTGCTTTACTGAAGTGTTTCTGTCTCATTCTAAAGCAAACAACCTCCAACGCCCAGCACAGAACATACTTTTCATCCCCTTTTAGACTGCGTTTCTGCCCTGAACCTCAGCAAACTGTGGTTCCTCTGTCACCTTCCTCGGCTTGTCCTGCCCGGCCCCATGGCACGACCCTGAAGCTTCTCCGGGTCCTTCTCGCCCCGCTCTCCTCCATGGGGCAGAGCTTTTTGCCTGGCGGTCACACCTGTGATTGGTGGGAGAAGTTGGATGGTCTTGGAGGACACTGGAATTGTGTCCTCGGGGCTGACGGCAGCGTCGTTCACCTGATTATCATTCTGGGTAGGGAAAAAAAAAGGTGCTTTAAAGTAACCAGAGGAGAAGTCCATCACCTCTGGTGGAGGGGGAAGGATGGCTGCTCGCTGTTAATTTATCTTGTGGCTAAAGTGCTGTCAAGAAGAGTGTTTCAGCAAGGGCTTGGTACCTCTGCCGCACCTGAAAAAAACGCTTGAGCCTTGGTAGCGGGTAGCTGAGTTAGAGCTGGAGCCAGACAATGCTCAACGGCGCGTCTGTGTGAGACTCAACTCCCTCGGAGTTCCTGTGGACATCTCTGCTCACCTCTAAGGTGCCGCATGTTCCATTTAGGCTTAAACTTAAGAGTTTTCCTCTCCTCTAGGAGCTGTTCCGCAAGGTACGAAGCATCTTGAACAAGCTGACGCCTCAGATGTTCAACCAGCTGATGAAGCAAGTGACAGACCTGACGGTAGACACAGAAGAGAGGCTGAAAGGAGTCATCGACCTGGTCTTCGAGAAGGCCATCGACGAACCGAGCTTCTCGGTGGCGTATGCCAACATGTGCCGATGTCTAGTGACGGTAAGAGCAGGACGTTCCTCCGTGCGGGTGAACGTTCTCGCATTATCCCCGTGCGCTGACGGGCAGTAGCGTAAACGTGGTGAAAGCGGTTC
>NW_010412877.1:22135-24001 GCF_000710305.1 Buceros rhinoceros silvestris | reverse complement strand
TCAGTCGTCATTTCTGAACATGAGTAAAGATAACCCACGTGATGGATTTCTCCTTGCGCGCTCGTGGGCCGTGAGAGGGTGTTTGGCTGAGGACGCTGTGCTCCTCCTGCTCGCACGGTGCTACGAGTGACCTCTGGGAGGTCCGGTTTCACCCTCGTTTCCATGGGGTGCTGAGCCAGGCTTTGGCCAGTAATTTTCAGGTGGTGAATTTGGGACAAAATAAGCCTCTTCTTGCCCTGGTCCTTCATGACGTGCAACAGAGGAGCTCGGCTCCAGAGTCCTCAGCCCGTAACGGGAGCGGCTTTAAGCCCAGCGTCTTTATGAAGGGTCCTGAGGCGGGCGACGTGCTCAGTCTGTGGGCAGAGGTGGTGCCTGCCAGGTTCTGAGTGGCACCTTACCCCTGAAATGTAAAACTCCGCTGGAAGGGGTGACGCAACGCTCGGCTGATGCTTGTGGGCTGGAGTCACCCATCCAAAGGGTGTAATAGAACGGAGCGGGTGGCCGGTAGGCATCCCCGCTCATATGCGGGGTTCAGCCCTGTTTCTGCTGATGTTTCCCTTCTCCTCCTGCAGCTGAAGGTGCCCATGGCAGACAAACCTGGGAGCACTGTGAATTTCCGCAAGTTGCTGTTAAATCGCTGCCAGAAGGAGTTTGAAAAGGACAAGGCTGACGACGACGTCTTTGAAAAGAAGCAGAAAGAGCTTGAAGCTGCTACCACTGTAAGTGGTATTTTCCCCTCATAAATCCTCCGAGCTCCCTCTGAAAACGATCCCTTTTGAAGACGGCGGGCGAGCTGGGGGGAGTTCTGGAGCTGAGAGTTTCGTTCCGTCGCTGTGGCTCAGAATAATAAAAAATATTTGCCTTGATTAGCGGGTTCAGACCGGCCTCTTTCTGGTTTGTAGCAGAACAAGAGTAAACAGAGACAACAGGAATTCTGCGCATAAAAGGGGTCTTTTGAAGAGGTCTGTGCTCTGTGAACGTGGTTCTTTAGAGCCGTTTTTCTGTTCTACAGCCAGAGGAGAAGACGCGGCTCCACGACGAGCTGGAAGAGGCCAAGGACAAAGCCCGACGGAGATCCATCGGGAATATAAAATTCATTGGCGAGCTCTTCAAGCTGAAGATGCTGACGGAAGCCATCATGCATGACTGCGTGGTGAAGCTGCTGAAGAACCACGACGAGGAGTCCCTTGAGTGCCTTTGCCGCCTGCTAACGACCATTGGCAAGGACCTGGACTTCGAGAAGGCAAAGGTAGGGCGGGACCAGGAGCCGGAGATGAGCCGCTCAGGGGCGGAAAAATGGGTGTGGGGTGGTTTTCTTTGAGGGTTTATTGTTTTCATCAGGAATATCTGTAGGGCATGAGGAAATCATTGCTCTTCTGTGGGTGTTCCATCACAGCCTGGCCTCGCTCCCACCTCTCCACCCCTTTCTAATAGAGTCTGTGTCGTTTTCAACAGAGTTCTCAAATCTTTCACCCAAATCTTTCAGGGTCTAGAAACGCTCAACACTGGCCTTTTCCGAACAGACCGTGCCTCTTACCTGGTGGTTTCTAAACCACCAAAGTTTAGAGTCAGTTCTTTGCCATCAAAGGTTTATATTCCCAATGAAATCTAGCCCTGAACACATCGTTTGGGTTCAGTCTAACAAAACCCTCATCAACTGGCCCGAACCCCCACTGCCGCCTCGGTGGCTGCATTTATCTCGCATCATCCTCGTCTCCAGCTACGCTGGAATGAAGCAGCTGCTCTGCACCTGCAGCGCTCCAGCGTCCTCCTCAAACGCACGTGGAGCTCGGGGCATTACGCAGGCGATGAGCTCAGACAGTCTGCTGCCTCTTCCCAAAAGCCGGGGCGAAAAACCGCGGGAGC
>NW_010412877.1:18329-22012 GCF_000710305.1 Buceros rhinoceros silvestris | reverse complement strand
CGAAAATCCGCGGGTGCTTTTTGCCAGAAGTCGGTCGGACTCAGCTCTGGAAGCAAACAGCGTTAATCATTCCCAGCTGCCCCGGGGAAGGGAGTTCCCTGGATCACGGGGGTCACAGTGGATCAACCCGGATCCTTCTGGGGAAACACTTCTCCAAACTGTTTTGCGGAGCGTTGACAAACCAGTCTTGTTTTCCCCCAAACCCCCCCAGCTGAGCCCTCCCGCACTGTTCACGCAGCAGCGCGGGCGGCGTCGCCGCGGGTCTGCACGTGCTGGCAGCGGGGCGTGAGCTCCCACGTGTTTGGGGAAGAAACCAGGGGGTGACCTCCGAGCGGTAGCTGAGGTGACGCTGGATGAGCCCCGGACGCTGCTGCGGGCTTCGCGAGCGGGGAAGCGCTACAAGCCATCGTTATGGCGCGCTGGCCAGTTCTGCGAGCCCGAGCCGAGGCACCGCGTCGCACAGCGACGGTGTAGCGGAGGTGACGCTGGATGAGCCCCGGGCGCTGCTGCGGGCTTCGCGAGCTTGGAAGCGCTACAAGCCATCGTTATGGCGCGCTGGCCAGTTCTGCGAGCCCGAGCCGAGGCACCGCGTCGCACAGCGACGGTGCCGGGGTAGCCGTCGCGAGAAGCTGCCGCGTCCTGGCTTTGGGCTGGTGATTCCTGTCAGGATTGCGTGAGAACCCTGTTAATGGGGTAGAGTTTTATGGCCTGTTTTTATTGCAGCTGAGTGTTGGCGATAGAATTAAAGCTCCTGGACAAAGTCCATTCTAAATATTTTCGCCGTCATTCCTGATGCTGGAAACATTTGCTCTCTGAGCCGAAACTTTCCAAGGCAAGGCCAGAACCCAGTTTTTACAGGGTTTTTTCTTGTTTGCTTGAGGGTTCAGCTGGTTTCTAGTGAAAGGAGTGGGAAATATTTTATAAAGCTGCCCTGAAGGTTTTTGTTCACAGCAGCCAGAGCCCCCATTTGAGGGAAAAAGCCTTTTCAGAGCCTGGCGAGTCAAACTGAGACCTAGTGGAGGCTTCTCTGACGATGCCGTGTCATGACTCAGCGCCAACTGATAAGGGTTCCATCACATCGTGACGTTCTGGGGTGAAAAGGAGCGTGTGGGGTTTCATTCTACAGCGAAGCCCGATGAACAGCTGCTTGCTGAGGGAAGCGGCGCTCCTGCCTCCACGTCTCTTGCCTCCCAGCTGAGGCAGGTCAGGGAGTTGGAGCATCGAAATGGTGTGTTAGGGTGTGAAAACAGCGTGAATTCCGGGGCTGCTTTGTCATTTCACCTGTTGGACCCAGCACTCGCGTCTCCGAGAGCAGCTCCAGATCCCCAGAGGTGCTTCTGGCGCAGAAACGTTGTCCTGCAGAACCTGCTGACCCCCCTCAAGGGAGGATTTTCATTTTCTTCCAAGACACAGTGGTGATGATGATGTTTCTCTTGTGTAGCCTCGCATGGACCAGTATTTTAATCAGATGGAGAAGATTGTGAAGGAGAGGAAAACGTCTTCAAGGATTCGGTTCATGCTTCAGGACGTAATAGACCTAAGGCTGGTAGGTACCGAGTACAGTAAGTAAAGGCCCGTGATCCCTTCCGTGGTGGGTCTGGAGGAGTCCTCACCCCAGGAGAAGGATTTACAGCAGAAGTGGGATGTTAGGGCAGATCCGAGCCCCTGGTCCCACAGACAAGAAGTCTCTCTCTGTTGCCTTTGTGAAGGCCAAGGCTGGTAGACAGGAGAACCGCGTGCATTGGGTGGTTTGGTTCTGCTTACCGCTGGCGCCAGCCCCGCTGCCGCAGACACACGAGCTCTTCGCACAGCGCTGGGGGTGTTTTTTCACCGCAGCAGCCCCTGTGCTCGTCTGGCTCAGCCGCGCTGCTTTGCTGTCTGCGTTTTCCGGGTGTAACTGCTTTCCTGCCAGCCCTTGCGCTGGTGGGACCGAAGCCTCCGAGATGTGAACCCCACAAGTGCGGGGGACGGTTAGCGAGGGTGTAAAAGCCAGGAGGACTCTTTTCTCCTGGCCCTACGGGTCTCATCGAGAGATGCTCCCGAATTAGCCCAACTGCCAGCACAACCAGGCCTCCGCTGGGGCCTCTGCAGGTGCTGATGGCACCAGACGGGAGTCCTGAGCGGGTTTTACTCCGACCTCAAACAGCTGTTGCGAAGCTGCTTCAGGGTTCTGCGGAGGCTGAACTCACATGTTTAACTGCAGGGTACGCAAAGATCGTTACCCCGGGTGTTGTAACGAGGTGGTAGCCGTTGGAAGAGATGCTCTGGTTGTTCTGGGGATAGATGGGGCTGCGCAGGGCAGGGCTGAACAGACACATCAAGCAGTGGGAATGTTCTGTGGAGAGACAGCTCCACCTCTCTCTGCAGGGTTCCTGTCGCAGCCGTCACCATCCCTGGAGTGGCAAAGCATCTCCAGGCGGTCGCTTCTGGTGGCTTTATCTTCGGGGTTTTCTTATTTTCCTCAAGCGTGGAGGAAGGGCTCCAGCGAACAGCGTCAGGAGGAAATGGGTGGGGAGCGAGAGCAGCCTCCTTCCAGTCCTCCTCTTCCCTCCGGACCTAGAAAGGCTGGAAAGCTGGGAATGTGCAGCATGCGAGGGGTCAAAACGTGTCACACTCAGTCACGTCTCTCCATGTCAGGTCTTCACTGCAGCCTCCAGTCCCCACCAAAACCTGCTCCTGAGTCTGTAGCCTTGACCTGTGGTGCTGGGATAACCGTGTCCCCAGCGTGACCCAGCACCGCAACGTCTGCCCCGGCCCCTCGGGAGTGCCCCTCGAGGCCTGACGGGGTGGGAGGATCCGGCCTCGCTCACGGTGTTCATAACGCTTTACGGTGCTCTCCTGGAAGCATCTCTGAGTACGTGTTGGCTTCTTTCCTAGTGCAACTGGGTGTCGCGGAGAGCAGACCAGGGCCCGAAGACCATTGAGCAGATTCATAAAGAAGCCAAGATTGAAGAGCAAGAAGAACAGAGGAAGGTCCAACAACTCATGACCAAAGAGAAGAGGAGACCGGGTAAAGTCAGAGCCTCGGCTCCCTCATTTTGCGTCCAGTAGAGGGAATCCCACATGAAAGGAAAAGTCTGGGTTTATTTTCCTGAGCATAATGAGCAAAGGGAGGCTGGAGAGGGAACAGACATGACTTACCCTGGATTGGCCGCGTGGATTTTCCAGGGGCAACTCCCCTGGGTAAAAGTAAACAGTCGCAGGCCAATAGTGCTTAAGTTTCACGTTCATAATTGATGCTGCAGTGGGCTGCCAGAAACCTGCCCCAGCAAGTCAGGACTTACAGCAAGTAGGAGTTGGGTTCGTGCCCGCTCTTGTGTACGGCAGCGTCTGATTGCGGGAGGTTAGTGTCTGCTTGCAGCAGTAACGTGTTGTCTTTAGCTGGGGAAGTTGTGAGGTGTTAAACTGGCAGGAGAAAGTGCCTCAATGTTACCTTAAATTGCTGAAAAGGGATTTGGAGAAACTGGCGAAATGCAGACAGGGAGGGAGCAGGGCGACAAGAAAGTGACAGGAAGCATCACAGAACTGTTGGGGGTGGAAAAGCCCTTCGAGCTCCTGAGTCCCCCCATCCCTCAGCGTCGCCAGGTCCCCCCTGCCCCCTGTCCCTCAGTGCCACCTCCACACGGCTGGGAAACCCCTCCAGGGATGGGGACTCCACCACTGCCCTGGGCAACCGGGGCGAC
>NW_010412877.1:17567-18266 GCF_000710305.1 Buceros rhinoceros silvestris | reverse complement strand
CCTCAGCCGCCCCTGGGACAACTGGAGGCCGGTTCCTCTCATCCTGTCCCTTGTTCCTGGGGAGCAGAGACCGACCCGCCCTCGCTGCACCCTCCTGTCAGGGAGGTGTCAGAGCCAGAAGGTCTCCCCGGAGCCTCCTTTGCTCCAGGCTCAGCCCCCCCAGGTCCCTCAGCCGCTCCTCAGCGCATTGTGCTCCAGCCCCTGCCCCAGCTCCGCTGCCCTGCTCTGGACACGCTCCAACCCCTCCATGTCCTGCTGGCAGGGAGGGGACAAACTGAACCCAGGGTTCAAGGTGTGGCCTCCCCAGTGCCCCCAGTGCAGGGGGAATCTTTGGGACTGTCAAAGGGAAGTGCCATGAAAACGGGACATAAAGAAAATTCCTGTTGGCTTTGTTGTAATTTCCCTCCTGCTGCCCTCAGGAGAAGTGCCGGGTTCTTTGTCTGGACTAGCCTGCCTGGCTTTGGCTTCGCAGAAGCTCATTGTCTGCACCTTGGTGAGCCTGTGAGCTCCCAGCGTGCGCAGCCGCAAGAACGCGCACCAAGGAATGGAACCGGGAAGAACCACTGCCAAACCACCAGCGAGATCTCTTAGGGCAAGGCTGGTTAGAATAACACGGTCAGGCGAGCTGGTCCTTCACGTGAGCGTGAAGGAACGCTCCAGAAGACGTGGTTTCTGCCCACAGTTGTGCTGAGGCTTAGC
>NW_010412877.1:15213-17411 GCF_000710305.1 Buceros rhinoceros silvestris | reverse complement strand
GCCGCCTGCGTCATGGCGGGGCGCTGCTGGAGCCGCGGGGTAGGCTAAGGGTTGTGTTTGTCGCCTGGCAGGTGTCCAGCGGGTCGATGAAGGCGGTTGGAACACTGTGCAGGGGGCGAAGAACAGCCGGGTGCTGGACCCCACCAAGTTCCTTAAAATCACCAAGGTAGGTGCCAGCCCAGGAGTCGTTCAGGGGAACAGCGGTGGCGAGGTCTGGCCCTGCTCTGCCCAGGGAAGACTGTTACTTGTTTACGGGTCCGGACGGGGGTTTGGGGACATCTCAAATGGAAGGAAGGAAGGAAGACTTGGTTGTCTCCTGAACGTTCCCGTTCTGTTGTTCTGAGGGACAGGAGGACGCATCCGCTTCTTCTCACGTTCACAGTGTCCTTTTAGTGACCAGAAGTTCTCTTAGCAGGAAAATCTGTGTTTTATTAAATGATGAAAAGAGAGTTTGAGCCGGGGTGTCGTGTGTGGCGGAGCCGCATCGCGTGGCTGTTGGACGGGGTCTCACCCCCCAGTCCTGCGCTGCCTCGAGCGCTCAGGACCCTGCGCGGACGCTGTTCTCAGCACAACGAGGATGGCTCCTGCAGTCTGAAAACTAAACGTGTCACAGATGGCAGCGCTCCAGGCTTGAGCGGGTCGAGTAGTACGAGACGAGCTGGGTCCACTTTTACGGTGTTCTGGGTTTCTGTGCAGTTGCGTCCCTCAGCGTGTGATAAACTTCCACACCCATCCTCCACGTGGGCATAGTCCTGTTACTTTACCATCAGAATGGTGATTTTTGGATATTTATTTCAGGCTGCAGGTTAGGCAGCTTGGGGATTCCTCCTTTTCTCGTGACCTTCAGAGCAGCTTTGGGATTTCTCACAAATTTCACATAAATCAGGGGCATTCCCAGACATTCCCTTGTCCCAATTCATGTCACTCCTTGACTTGTACTCCAGGTGATTTCACTCGGGGTGCCTGGATGCTCGGAGAGCTGTCGAGCAGCACCTGGCCACGCTGTAGCCCTTGTGCAGATCAAACCCAGTTTGTTGCTTGTGAACAAGCAACAGACTCCGACACGCAGTGAGCAGGAGGATTCGACCTCCCTGTGTCTGGCTCACGGCTCTGCGGGCGAAGCGCCCCTGCTCGGGTGGGCGACACACACTGCGAGGGGGCTCGCTGCGCAGCAGCGGCGTTGTGGGAAGGCGAGGGGAGCTCGTACAAAGAGACCTGCAGGGTCACAACCTCCTGGTGGATAAATTCACCTCCTGAGGGTTGTAAAATCAATATTCTCCTCTTGTCGGACGCTGCTTTCCCCCTCCAGCCTGTTGTTGTCCTGGATTGTTGGTTTCCGTGGGGGTTCCCCCAAAGCTGTGGGTGGGGTGGACAGCAGGACCATTTGACTTATCACAGACAAACTGAACATCGTTCCCGTACTGATACACGGAGCTTTTTCCTCCTTGCTGAGTTCAGCGTTGCCATAAAAAGAAGCCCCTGGTCGTTGTGAACGTGTTTCTCTGACACGTTGGAAGAGGCTGTTTGAGATGCGTCCTCTGTGTCTGGCTCCATCCTCCAAAAATGTGTTCAAGTGCATTTTGGTGCTCACCAGACAGGGATGGTCACCAGAAAACCCCTGTTTACAACGCAGACGTACAGTTTGCCCACATCACGGTCTGTCTCGCTGTATTTTACAGCCCACAATAGATGAGAAGATTCAGCTTGTGCCTAAAGCCCAGTTGGGCAGCTGGGGAAAGGGCAGCAGCGGCGGAGCGAAGGCGAGCGAGCTGGGTGAGTCAGGACGGCGCTCACCCTCTGCTTTGCTCCGTGCCGGGAGCGGGTTGGGGTGGGACTGCCGGGCGAGCGGGGCTGAAGCGGGGCAGGACCAGCCTTTCCCTTCCCTTCCCTCCCCATCGCTCTGGAAATGGCACTTCTGATCTGATGCTGCAGCACGAGGTGGTATCGGCGGCTGCTGACCGCGGTGTCGCTCTTCTCTGTGTTGTCTTCCCAGACTCCTTACGACCAAGTGCCACTAGTTTGAACAGATTTTCTGCGCTGCAGCCTCCAGTCTCATCTGTATCTGCCTCATCCGCATCATCAGAACTAGATTCTCGCAGGGCCTTAACTAGGTAAGGCTCGGGCCCCCCTGCCCGCACAGCCGCGCTTCTCCCTGGCTGCTTCAGAAGGCAGAGGATGTCGTGGAGTTCCCGGGAGCG
>NW_010412877.1:7914-15070 GCF_000710305.1 Buceros rhinoceros silvestris | reverse complement strand
CCTGGAACCGGCTGGTTTTTGCCCTGCCCCTGGCTGCCTGGAGCTCCCCTAAATCACCTGCATCTTTGATGATATCGTAGCAGACACGTGTGTTAATTTTTAAAGCCGTTGCAGTGGATGTTTTCATCTCCACTTTTCCGCCACCCTTGATCTAAAGATATCTTTGATAGTTTATCTCAGGTTAAAATCTCTTCAGGTAAAATGCCGTAATAAAGGTTGGACTCAGTGGTGGTGGATTCAGCCAGGGCAACAGGATTATTGCCAAAAAGCCCTCCCTAAAACCTTGCAGAAGGCCCTTAAAACGCTCTGGCTGCCTCTGACCCTTCCCGGGGGGTGTGACCCAGCCTGCCCATGCCTCCGCGTCAGGCGGTGGGTGCGTAAGGCCATGCCGTGCTCCCTCACACCCCGATTCGAACAGGGCTGCAGCCACTCCGGCTCCTGGCATAAACCAGAATTAACCCTCAATACTTTTCTCAGCCCAGCCAGTTTATAACCGTTCGGTGCGGTTCAAACGTCGCCGGTTCCTCCTTGGGGCACACACAAGCTGCTGGGCTGTTTCTGTGGGTTTGTCCCTCTGATGTTTCCCCTCTTACTTCATCTAAAACGCCGGCTTACCTGGAAGTGATTCCATTTTGGTGCCGTTTTGCCCATCTTACTCATTAACATGGTAATTAAGAGGACAGAGCCTTGTCCCCGCTTGCTGTTTTCCAGTAAAACACCCGCTCAAACCGTTTCACAGTAAAACAGCGCCTGGACCTTATAAAATTCACCGTTCCAGATGCAAGACGGGTGCTGGAAGGACTTTACGGCTTTCCCCGTGTTCTGTGGGAAGCGCTGGCTCCGCCTGGCTGCTCTGTCTGGGGATAGTTGTGTTTGGGCACCTCCGAGACTGCATTTTGGCCGCAACTGTAAACGTTGAGACAAGAATCCTGCGGGGTTTGGGCCGTGGGTTGCTCCTGCGGTTTCTCTGAAGCTCTCCAGGGTCTTTCCTGACGCTTGTACCGTAACCTTGAGCCTGTGTGGTTTTGTTCGGCAGTCGCGGGAGCACGGGCAGGGAGAAGAACGACAAACCTCTGCCGCCTTCCCTCTCCCGTCCCAACACCTTCCTACGGGGCAGCAGCAGTAAAGAGCTGCTGCTCGACAATCAGGCACAAGAGGAGCAGCGCAGGGAGATGCTGGAGACGGTGAAGCAGTTAACGGGCGGCATGGAGATGGACAGGAACAGCACGGAGGCGGAGAGGAACAAAGCCAAGGAGCCTGGTAAGCGGCTCCTCCACGCTCGGGGAACTGGCTGAGCGCGTGAAGAGGCAGCAGGGGAAAAGCCATCAGGAGAAGCGGCAGTTTCTGTGCCGTGGGCTGAGTGTCTGTCCTGCAGTGCCGCACTGCCCAGCTGCTCTGGCTGCAATCTGCCTCCCAAAGGGCTGTAGCACAGCAGCTCCTCTCGCCAGCTCCTCCTCAGGATCCATCAGAGCTGAGAGGCTGCAGCTGCCCGTGAACGCTGCTCCATGGCCTTGGCTTTCCTGCCCATACCCTCTCACTGGTGCCACTGGTTTCAGGGCTCAGAGTCCCCAAAATCAGCATCAGTTCCGCAGAGCTGCTGCTGCAGTGCCCAGTAAAGCCGTGTCTCCCCTTTCCAAACGTGTCCCAGAGCCGGAGCAGTGATTTGGGTCGGGGACAGACTGTGCCTGGCCTTGTTGCCAGCCCTCCTCGCGAGCAGATCTCGGTGCAGCGCGGCGTTAGCACCCGCTGGCGCGGCTCGGCACCTCGTCAGCGCTGCGGCTCCCACTTCTCGCTCCTGCCAGCTTGAGCCGATTTGGTAGAGAGAAAATATCGAGGACACTTAGGGCAATGTTCCCTGTGCACAGAACTTTTGCGATGAGCACAGTGATTTGCTGGGAAACATCGGGAAGCTGCTGCAGCGAGGGATAAATCCCTGCTGGAACACAGCACACGCTCTTCTTGAATTCAGCTCTGGGACTTTGTGAAAGGCTTCACGGGGACCGAGGTTTTGGGGGTGGGATGGGGAGGTTGTCCCAGCTGCCGCCCATCGCAGTCAGCGTGTTGTAAGTGTGTAACTGCGCAAAGGTGAGTTATTTAACGCTGACGGAGAGCTCTGAAGCCCCTAATGGTGTTTCCGCGAGGCTGATCCAGAGGAATGTGGGGAGTTCCTGCAGGGGGAGATGCAGCCAGTGAGCGACTCGTGCCTGGTGAAGGGACAGGAACTGCTCCGCAGGTTCTGAAGGCTCTGGAAATGATGCTGATGTTTCTTCTATTTCCACCAGCCAAGCCAGAAGCTCCCCCGGCTCCAGCGCAAGAAAAGCCCTCGCTGTCAGAAGAGGAAATAGAGAGAAAATGCAAATCTATCATTGATGAGTTCTTGCATATTAATGATTTCAAGGTAAGCAGAACGACATCCTCGCGTTCTCAAGCCCTTTGTGCTACATTTTCTCTCCAGGAACAGCATCATTGGAAGCACCCGCCTCGCACAGAGGTGGCAGAATCGGTGGGGCAGCAGCAGCTCCGTGAGTGGTCTTAGGACAGTTTTCTCCCAAATTTGTTTTCCACCCTGTAATCACAGCAGAAGTAGCCCAGCCCACGTGTTTTAAGCAGCCAGATGTACGTGTCCGTCATGAATCACTGAGCAGCTCCACAATAACAGCAATTTTGGAAGCAGAAAAGCCAGGGGGAAAATAAACGGGGGGGTTTTATCCAGTTATCAAAGCAGGTGCTGCTCTGATCTGGAGGCAGATAAAGCAATAATAAATATTGAACAAACCACTCCAGAGTATTTTTAATAAACCCTGACAATGACTGAGCAGCTGCCATCGCTTCCTAGGCAAAGGGTGGCGGTTTGTTTCCCTCGTAACTGGGTTTTCAGCCTGTTCGGGGAGGTAACAAAACGCATTGCCTTCGCCACGGAGCTGATTGCCTTGAGCTGTTGCTGCAATAAATTTTAAAAACCTGCCAGGTTTGAGGTGGCAGCACTGGGGGGTTCCTGGTTTGGCACCCTAGAGGCAGAGTTGCTGCCTGCACTTCCCGTTAAAGCCGGGAAGAGGAGCGTTCTTACGGTGAATCGTTTTGGGTTCACGTCTCATTATCAGGAGAAATTATTAAATCCGGGTTTGGAGAAATAGAAAATACACTCTGATTGGCGCTGTCGCCCAGCTCGCCTGCCCGGGGCTGCCTGGCAAAGGGGTCACCGGTCCGGTGACTTCCAAGTGTAACCCCCGGTGTCAGGGCATGTTCAGGTGTTGGCCCAGGGTCTGCCGGGGCAGGATCCCCTGGGAGGGGACCCCCAGGATGTCTGGTGGAAGAGTTCAGACCCGGGCGCGTGACCCCCAGGCCTGTGACCTGCAGAAAAAAGCTTTTGGGGCCTGCGGGAGCATGTCCTGGGCTGCCAGTTCTTGGTAGCTCAAGGCATCACCTGAGCCCGAGAGCCGACGTCTGGAGTCAGGGAGCCCGTGGGGCTGAGCCAGCAGGTCGGTGGAAGGTCTCTGCTGATGACAGTGAGATTTTGGCAGCGTCACCTTGAGTTCTGCTCTGAAAGTCTCTATTTCAGGGTGGTTTATTTGCTTTTTTTTATACAGTGTGGGTTTGTACCACGGGCATTTCTGGGGCAGGTCGGAGCAGCAGTGAACCTCACCCCGCATCCTCCGCTTGATAGTTGATGAAATCGTGGGTGGCATCCAGGAGACAATTCCTGTCCTTTCACTGAGCAGCCAAACCGCACCCAGAGCCTGATAGTGTGTGTAACAAAATGTTGCCTCCGTGATATAAATATCTTTTCTTTTAAAATTATTATTATTCAGTTGCCATCTTGGTGGTGATGTGTGATGAGGTTCCACAGCCTAGTTCAGCACCTTTGCCTGGCAGCTCCTCTAAACGCTGATCTCCAAAAGCCGCCCCCGTGTGACAGTAGGAAACATTCCTCTGCCCCGTTCTCTGGTGCTTTGGGGCCAATGACCCCGCGTGTCGTTGGCACAGGAGGCGATGCAGTGCGTGGAGGAGCTGAGCGCCCAGAACCTGCTGCCGGTTTTCGTGCGGGTGGGAGTGGAGTCGACGCTCGAGCGGAGTCAGATCACCCGGGATCACATGGGCCAGCTGTTACACCAGCTGGTGCAGGCGGGGAAGCTGAGCAAGCAGGATTTCTTCAAGGGGTTCGTATCCCGCGCTAGAATCGGGGGCTTTTCGCCGGCGTTTGTTCGCTGGGTTGGAGAGGGATGACTTCCCACCCTGGGTCGCTGTCCTGCCCTCTCCACCCGTCTGAAGGAGTGTCTTCACCTGGGTCCATTTATTATCGCAGTCTATTATTTCAGATGCTTTAGTGAATGTAAATGTTTAGTGTTTATGTGAGTATTTATTTCTCACCAAATACGTGGGTGTCTGTCTGAGTGCGCGTGTTTACATTTCTGCGTTGTGATGCGTTTGTCATCACTGAGCTTTTGGCAAATCGCTCAATACCATTAAAAGAGGAGGAGGAAGCCAGAAACCTTCCCGTGACAGTAATACCTGGAGGCTGCGTGGCCCGAGGTCCCGCACGCCCTCAGAACCACGGCCGCTCTCCCACAGGGGAACAGCCTTCGCCCCTACGGTGTCACTGTCCAGGACAGCTCAGCTGTAAGGAGGGGACGTGTCCTCAAGGAGCAGAACACGCGCCAGACGCGGTGTCAGAGGGGTTAAACCTTCCCCAAGAGATCTGGGTCCCGGCCGCTGATTCACTGCAGCTTGCTGGGGTTGTGTTCCCAGCCCGGATCTGAACTGGTGTCCAGTTGTAGACAGAGCCGCGTTCCCAGGGAGGTCCCCGGCACCACTTGGTCCTCAAGCAGGGCGGTTAAACCAGGGATAACCGTGAAAAGCAGCCACGAAGCAGGTGGGGGACGTGGTGCTTTCCGAGACAGAGTGTCGGGGTGGTTGGTCCCCGCTGGCTGCTGTGCTCAGATCCCATCTCACCGTGGCTCCGCTGGGGACCTCCTTGTGCCGTGGATTTCATCGCGGTGCTGTCCGCTGGCTCACGGGACGAGCTGAGGCAGCAAACCCAGCAGCGAAAAAACAGATACCCAGAGGGAGGACGCTCGGGTGTGTGCACGCAGTCACCATGGTCAGAGCGACTCGTCAATCCACTTCCATAATGGACTGAGATTAAACCCGCCCCGGAGCGCGGGGAGGCGGCTGCGATGCCGAAGGAGCAGGAGCTGGGGGAGATGGTGGGACGCGTGGTCTGAATGTGGCATAAGCGAAGTGAAACCGGCCCCGAAGGTGATGGAAGGGCAAGCGGGGTTCAGCGGGCAGGCGAGAACGCCAGCGGAAAGCGCTGTGCTTACTCACCAAGACAGAGCGCTGGTAATTGGGGGTTATGGGATGGCGCTGGACACGGCACGAGTCTGGAGAGAGACTCCCAGGAACCCGGTTTGTGGACAGGCCGGACGGAGGTAGCAGAGGGGGTGAAGAACAAGGCAAAGGGGCTGGTTTCTGGGCTTGGAGCACAAGAGAAAACGTGCGCTCGTGGTCACTGAAGTGGACCCCGGAACTGTCAAGGCTTTCGGGAAGAAACGCATCACGGCGAGAGCTGGCAGGAGAGCCAGGAGAGCAGCCTCCTGTCGCAGGCCTGGCAGGTGAAGCCGCCTGCAAGGCTCGGAGCAGAGCGAAGGGTGTGAGCCCTTCCGGACACTGGATATCCAGCGGGTGTAAATCAGCCTGCTGCGCTTTCTGCTCCGGGGGGAAACCTCCCTCCCCTGCATTCGACATTTTTCTTGTGGTGTTTTACATATTTACAGACATTTTTCTGATTTCATTTGGACTTCCGTCACTACTAACCCTCCTCTGTAAAATCAGATGTATTTCAGAAGGCTCCGTTTGTTAGAGGGTTTGTATTTATGGGCAAAACCACTTTTTCCTTTTATGGGTGGTACTGGTCAGCAAATGATTTGTACTGGGGTGTAACAATTATTGAAAATTGAGCTTTCCTGGAAGTTCCTCTGGTTTGACGGAGGGCGGCACCTCTCCCACATACTCTCTGTGTAACCACATAGAGAAATTTACTCCTGGCAGTCCTGAAGCGCTGAAATAGGGGAGTGTTTGCTACCTTTGGGGTTCTTTTCACTGCTCTTTTCGCTAACAAAGGGCTTTTAAAAGCGCAGATCTGCTCTGCAGGAAGAGCCTCATATTAAATTGTCTTTAATGCTTTTCCCTCCTTCTTCCAAAGCTTTTCGGATACCTTGGAGATGGCGGACGACATGGCCATCGATATTCCCCACATCTGGCTGTACCTCGCTGAGTTGGTGACCCCCGTGTTAAAAGAAGGAGGAATCTCTATGAGAGAACTTCTACAGTAAGCGGTGCCCTGTTCTCCCCCGTGGGGCGAGCGGAGCTGTCTGCCGGCTCTGCTCCAGCGTTTTCCCAGCGCGGTCCCTACCGGTCGATAAAAATGAGCGGGGTCACTGTAGTCACCGCTTGGGGGTGAACGTTTTATCCACAAATCTGCCTCAATCCTGTTTGTTTCGGCTGAGCTAAGAAACACCCCGGTGCTGCGCAGCCAGAGCCGTTTGAGAGCAGGCTGCGGCTGAGGACGAGCTCTGGAGAGAGCGAGGTATCGCGAAGGCACCTCTGTGTCTCAGGGTGCACTAACTGCCACCCGGGCATTGCCTTCAACGGGCACAAAACCTCGCTGGCCAGGCTGGGAACCGCTTCCAGGACCAGAGCTGCTGAGTTCTGTGCGCGCCCTCATGTCCTGGGGGATTAACTAGAAGCCAGGCGAGCGGCTCCCTTCTCCTGTAAGCAGTGAGTTAAGAAAATAACGGCCTTTTCCCCAGCAAGGGTCCTGCGGCAGCCCGCAGAAATGAGCAGACTGGACACGTATAAACAGAAAGCCTTTGCCGTTAGCCCCGCTGCGGCAAGCGCGCTGCCTCGCTGCCCCTCGCCTGGTGTTCCCGGCTCGGAGAGCTCTTTTACGAGGCTGAAACCCTCTTCGGACAATTCCCGTTACAAGGGGAAATACCTGGTTTTCTTTCATTCTAGAGAATTCAGCAAACCTTTGCTTCCTGTGGGAAGAGCCGGCGTCTTGCTTGCTGAAATCTTGCACCTTCTATGCAAACAAATGGTAAGTGTCCGGCCGCGCTGCTGGCGAGCGCTGTGGCGCATGCATGAAGCCGACACGTTT
>NW_010412877.1:3418-7784 GCF_000710305.1 Buceros rhinoceros silvestris | reverse complement strand
GCCAGGCCAGGAAACCTGCCTCTTCCTCCCCAAGCCTGACGAGGTGCCAGGAAGTCGCCTTTCATTTTTCTCATCGCTTTTCCCTTTTGCAGGTACCTTTGCACCTGGCTTCTTGCAGAAGCTAGAGTGCTGAAATACTGCAAGAGGGCCATTCGCCAGGTATTTCTGGGCTCACCAGAAGCAGCAAGTGCCGGGAATCTTGCGAGAGAGCTGTTCTTACAGACCGGGGAGGTTCCGAGGGTTCCGATAAGCTCCAGGTGGCCTCTCCGGCTGCTGGGTGCTTATCCCACCCAAACCTGCCAGCTCTTAAGAGTCACCCATCACTAGGGCTAGTGACACCTTTTCACCCTGTAACTTCTGGAGCTCTCTGACACGTCTCACAGCTGTGTGTCCCAACAGTTTGGTGGTTTCCCTGTAACTCCCATCTCTGGCTTTTTTTTTTCTTCCTTTATTTTTAACCCAGCTAAATCCTGCACTTTGGAGAGTGTCCATTTCCAACCCCGTGAACCCCCTCACTTGCTGTTTTGTTTTTTTAAAGCATGCCTTCAAATGAGGTGGAATGTTCCGGGAGCGTTTCAGTCGAGAGCAAACAGTGACTTTTTATTTCTTTCTTCTAGTCTGATGCTTGTTTGGACAGTCGACTTCCCTGTCTTTCTCTCTGTGCTGTGAAAGAAAAGCTGCCGTGCGCTGGGGGGGAAGCGCAGCCTCGGGGCTCTGTCTCTGCCCCAGCTTTTAACTCCACCCCATCCAGGCCAGCGCTGGGGCTCGGGTGTTTCGGTGGAATATCAGCCATCTCGTTCAGATCCTGACGGATCGTAGCAGGAACTGGGCACAATTAACTCTTTAACGATCAGCATCGTAAACTCAGACTCTGCTTCGTAAACTAAAATCAGGCTCAACTCGGGCCGTGCAGTGACCTCTGCTGCGCGGCTGCTGTCGGGCAGAAGCGTTTGCAAAGCACCTGGGTGAAAAGAGCTGGTTGTTCCTAGTGCTTTTATTCTTGCCGGAATTCTGTACGTGCCTCCTTGGGCAGGATACCGGAAGGTCGGGGTGACACGAGGGGGTGCGGGAGGTTGAGCTGCAGTAAGCTCTAGGAACCGCAGGGTGTTATGTACCTGGATTTGAGGGGCGATCTCTGCAGAAAACAGCCACAAAAATCACTGTTTCGACACGTAGCTCCTTTGCTGGTGCCTTAGTGTCAAGACAGGCGGAGAGTGAGTCCCAGAGTAAGTTAATGACAGTCAGGAGAAGAACTGAAGTCACCGCCCGCCAGCTCTGTGGCACGGCCAGGGCAAACCGCACCTTGCTCAGCCGTGTCCCTTTCCGTAGGTAACCTCTGGCTGCAGCTGTTGTGAACCCCACGTGTCACGTTATGCCTTGTTCCTTCCCCGTCACCGCGGCGTCCGACGCGTACCCCCGTGGCAGGGCTGCGGGCGTGATCCCTCTTGCACAGGATTTCCAGACGTTCTCACTCCATTGTTTGATGGCTGAACGGTTCTTTGTTTCTCCCGACACAGCTGCACCGCCCCGGCTCGTGCGAGCTCCCCTGGCTGTGGCTCCGGTCTCGAAAACGAACAAACTGTTTGTGTTTCAGAGCCATAAGAAAGTGGGAGCCTTATGGAGGGAGTCTGGCCTCAGTTGGAAGGACTTCTTGCCCGAAGGGGAGGATGTACATACCTTTCTCACGGAACACGTGAGTTCGGAGCAATCATTTGCTTAACGACTTTGGCTCACTGGTTTTTGGCCCCGCGTCCCGTGTGTGCATCCTCTTCCATTCTGAGGTGTGCTTGGCGGCGATGTGGGGCGCAGCGCCTCCCTCGCGCGCTGGGGTTCGGTTATTTCAGCACCTCCTTTCCGGGAGGACGGGCTTGTCCCCTCTGCTCCCCGGCTGGCTGCCTTGGGAGATCATCTCCAGCTGGGGGTACGAACTGGAGAACGAGTTTGCCCCAAGGACAGACCATCCACCCGAGGGGCAGAGCAAGTGGCAGCAATTACGTATCCCACCCTGCGTTAGGATCCCAGGGCAGTTCTCAGCCGATAGGAGCCGGACCTGACAGAGGAATCCTCACAGCTCTCGCTGAGGAAGAAGCTGGAGGTCTCCCTTCGCAGCTCCGGGTGGTCGCTGCCCCCTCCGAGCTCTTCAGAAGTGCCGCGCGGCAGGAAATGAAATGGCTCACCAAGGCCTGGGGCTGGCACAGGGGCCTGTACATCCTCTGTTGCGTTTGGTTCTGAATTGGGGCGTTTGCTGCCGCTTCTCAGAGCAGGTGCCAGCTCTGTAACTGGGTTGCAGCTCCCCGCCGTTGAGCAGAGCAACACGCGCTTTATTTTGTGTGTGTTGAGGCGCTGGTTGTCTTTGCTGGGTAACGTCGCTCCCACGTAAAACGGAACAGGAAAGGTCTCTAAGCCGTTGTAACGGTCACTTTGCAGCTGAAAGATGCCAAAAGCAGAATGAGCTGTAGCTCTCTGCCGCAGCTCGGTGTCATTCCCCACACGAAAGTGTGTTTAACTAACTCTCACCATCCCCTCTGACGTTGCAGAAGTTGGACTTCACGGAGTCCGACTGTTCCAGTTCCTCAGAAGCACTTTCAGAGAAAGAACTCTCTGCGGAAGAGCTGAGCAAGCAGCTGGAGAAACTCATTGTTGAGGACAAGGCGAATGATGAACAAATCTTTGACTGGGTAGAGGTACAAAGACTGTTTCCACCCTCCCTGCACACACTGTTCCTTAACTGCTGTTGTAAATATTTCCTCACCTAAAGGAGCTGCTCTGCTCCCCGCCAGGCGCAGGACAGATGAGCGGGGCTGTGCAATCCACAGTTACAAAGAATCAAAATCCAAAATACAGTCAGTTATTCCATAGCTTTAGAAGAACGAATTTTCACCATATTAGTGAACAACTGCGTCACTGCCGTTTAATTACTGGAGGTTTCTGGCAGGGAATACCCTGCTGCTGGCTACGTGTGACGTTTTAGACCCCACACGCCGCTACCTTCCTTCTTCCCAAAACGGGATAAAAGGTGCTCGTTGTTTTAGCAACATGAGCTATGCAAATTGCCCCCCAACAATGTCCTGGGCGGGCGCTGAGGGCACCTGTAGCTTCCCCAGTCCCTTGGGCCTGGCATGGCACGAGAAAATAAAGAAAAGGGAAAAAAAGAGGGGAAAAAGAAAGCCCCTCAACCCACCGCTCTTTTCCCCTCTACCCCGGCTGTGTCCTTTCAGCCGGACACTGGATCTAGTGACTGAAATTCTACCCAACCCGCTGCGTTCTGCGCTTACAGCTAAATCTGGGTCAGCTTCGTTTCAGTTGTTTCTGCCACTGGAGCAACACGTCAGAAATGTCACTGCTGAGGTGCTGGTAGAGAAGTTGGGAGCAGTGAGAGCTGCGCCGAAAATCTGGGGGCACCCACAGGCTCTTTGCAGCTTGGACAAGCTGCAGTCGTTCTCTGAACGTCTCGTTCAAAGCCAACAAATCCCCACTCAAGGAGCTTGCTGTAAAATTTGTTGGAAAAGCCTTAAAGCTCTTAGCAGATGTCCAAGGGCGTTGCAAAAGCCGAGCGTGGTGGGTTGGGGGTGTTTCCCGAGAGGAGCGACTGGTGTGGGAGGAGTGAGCTGGTGTCTTGGCGCGGGAGGACTGTTGCTGCGTGCTGACGTACCGTAGCGGGTTTCAAGGAGTGGGACCGCTGAGCTTTTGGAGGGGTGAACGGCACTGCTGCTGCAGCAGCTCTCGCTGAACATGAACTGGCGGCCAGGTTCGGCGGTGGAGGTGGGAAGCGGTCGCTTTCACAGCGGCGTGGCTTTAACTGCTGCCTTTGCTCTTGATTTCAGGCTAATCTAGATGAAAGCCAGATGAGTTCACCTACATTCCTTAGAGCTTTAATGACAGCAGTTTGTAAAGCAGCTATAATAGGTGAGTAACTGGCGCTGCAGACGCCATACAAGCCACGTGTGCCAAGAATGACTTCACCTTTTTCGGGTTTATGTCGCTTTTCCCTCCCCGAGGCTGGTTTTTATCACACACCAAGGCTCTCGCACCGTATCAGATTGCGGTGCTGCAGAGCGGGATGTCCGTCCCCTGCAGCAGCCGCTTGCCATGTCTCGAGGCCCTGGCGTGTCCCGGTGATGTTCCAGGTGTCTCTGAGCGATGCCAGATCGTTCACTGATTTTTCTAGAGGAGGTGGGAACACACTAGACGTGAGGAGGACAATGAGCGTTTCCACTCCCGTGTCAGCTGGCACACGTGGGTGCTGCTCCGCCAGTGCTGCGTGCTGGGAGCGTGCGCTGCCAAGGGGAGCCAGCCCACGTCTGCGCCTTGGTGACGGGTTTCTGTCCCAGCCTGCAGGTCTGGAGCAGTGGTCTGTGCGGATCAC
>NW_010412877.1:1819-3366 GCF_000710305.1 Buceros rhinoceros silvestris | reverse complement strand
CAGGGCTGAGGCAGTGGTCGGTGCGGATCACCGAGCGTGCGGAGTCGGCTGGAAAGGGAGGAGAGGGCGGGCTGCCCAGTCAGCGTGCGAGCCTCACAGCCCCGGCGGGGCTGGGGTGGAGCGCTGCAGCCAGGAACATCTGGGTGTTGGTTTTCTTTAACTGTTGGCAGCTGGCAAAGGCAAAAAGCTGCGCTCGTAAAGCGCCCGGCGCTGCTCTTAGCTGGAGAGTCCCGTTTGGTGGGGAGGGTGGTCAGAACTTCCCGGTGCTGCGTGGGAGGGGAAGGGCAGCCCAGCTCCGTCCTCCTGCTGAGAACAGAACCTCGGTGATGCCACCTAGTGCTACCGGCGAAGGGACGCAGGAGCCGGGTACAGATGTTCACGGGTTCCCTGGTGTGTGTCAGGAACGTTACCTTCTGGGTTAGGTTTTGACCTTGCCTCTAAGTGAGGGGTTTTCCTTATGTTTTCAAAAAACCTCTACATTGTGTTGTAGGATCTATTTAAAACCTGCAGAATAATTTATCTCTGTTGCTGATGAACTTCTGATCTGTGTTTTTTCTGTGTTGCTGATTTCCTGTGTCATCTGCAGCTTGGGATTCTGTTTCTGCCTTAGTGTTTTTAAGAAAAGAAAAGATAAAATTTTGTAAAAACCTTTTATATGACTGAAATTTTAGCCCGAGTTATCGTACGCTCTTTGGGCCTGTGGGTGCCTGCGGGAACACAATGGTTTGCACTCTGAGGCTGTGATTCTTCTGCGTTTGTCAGGCTGGTCAGGGCCAGGGGTGCTGCAGCCACCGCTTGAGTTTGAGGAACAGGAAGAGCCAAGACTCGCAGCAGAAGCCATTTCTCAGCAACACTTCCTTGTCCTCTTGTCCCTCCACGCTAACCTGTAGCTGTGATTTCTCTTTGAATAAGAAAGGCGCTAAAAGACCCGTCCCCGCTGCCGTGCACCAAAGCTGACCCTGTTTTCTTCTCCCCTCAGCGGACTCTTCCAGCTTCCGTGTGGACACTGCTGTTATCAAGCAGAGAGTGCCCATCTTGCTCAAGTACCTGGACTCAGACACGGAGAAGGAACTACAAGCACTTTATGCACTACAAGCATCAATAGTAAAACTTGACCAGCCTCCTAGTAAGTGGCGCCTCTGTGCTGGGCATTTGAACACCGTCTGCGAGAGGAGGGTTTGCCTGACCTTTGTACGTGGAGATGAGAGCAGGGAGCGTGCGGTGGCTGCTGCTGGCCGCGACTGCAGCTTTCGGAGCAGGGCGGGTGCCCAGCAGCTTGGCCAGAGGCTGGCTCTGCTTTGGTCGCTCCTGTCAGCAGGAGGGTCAAACCTCTGCGGGGAAAAAGAGAGGGGGAAAAAGAGCAGTCAGGAATAATCTGCCAAGCTGACAATACGTGGACGTGTGAGGGTGCTGCAGTTGCATCGCTGCCCCACAGATGTCCGGGGACTGGGAGGGGATAAAATAAATTTGGCAACTGAGGAGTGTTGTCCCAGAGCCGCTGCAGAGAGCTGCTGCTGGCGGAGAGGAGGGGGGGGCGGGAGCACCCA
>NW_010412877.1:600-1748 GCF_000710305.1 Buceros rhinoceros silvestris | reverse complement strand
TGGAGCCCCTGCGGAGAGCTGCGGCTGGCGGAGAGGCGGGGGAGCTGCAGCCCCACATCCGAGAGCTGCCCAAAGCTCCCAGCGCGATCGCAGTCGCTGGTTGTCCCTGCGCTGAGCCGCCAGCGATCGGGGCTTGGAGAAGAGCCAGAGGATGGGTGGGCTGGGTCCCCGGGTCTCCTTTCCACGTGTCACCCGAGGGCACGGGAGGGACCTGCGTTCCCTCTCGGCTGCGTGTCACCGCCGGGAAGCTGCCGCTCAGACCTTCCTTTCACCTGTATCCCCATCTCTCACTTCCAAGGGCACGATAATCCCCTTACCCGTCACCGGGCCTTTGTCCGCTGGCCGGAGCCGCGCGGCGCTGACAGCTGTTCTCTCCCCTTCCTCCGTTCTTGCAGATCTGCTGCGGATGTTTTTCGACTGCCTGTACGACGAGGAGGTCATTTCAGAGGATGCCTTCTACAAGTGGGAGAGCAGCAAGGACCCGGCGGAGCAGAACGGGAAGGGCGTAGCGCTGAAATCCGTCACAGCGTTCTTCACGTGGCTACGGGAGGCCGAAGAGGAGTCGGAGGATAATTAAAAATTAAAATACAGAGAGAAAAAAACAAACAAACAAAAAAAACAGTTTAAGTATTTTTTTAAAAAGTTTCACGTCTTCGCCAATCACAGTGCAGCAAGGCCAATTCTCGCGCAGACCCCCCCTTCCCCACACATGCACGAGTGGGAGAGGTAAACCTAGATACACACCGAGGTGATCACGGAGGAGAAAAGGTACTTGAACAGAAAAAGAGTAAACGTCAAACCTGAGGGCGGGAGCACTAAACCAAAACACATGTATTATTTATAGAAAATATTTTCTGTTTTAATCTTTTTTTTTTCTTTTCTTTTTAAACAAGGACTCACAAAAAAACCACGAAGCGAAACAAATCTGTTTAGGAAAAAAAAAAGTGGAAAACTTTTAATTTATTATTTTAAGGACTGCAAATGCCAGTGTAATTTTTAAATTTGCAGTTTCTGTAAACAAATTGTATAATAGAACAAAAGCAGAGAAATAAATTTCCCTCCCCTTCATATGCACCTCAGTTTTGTTCCGAAGCATGATAAATAGGCAAAACTTTCGAGGGGATCGGGGTAAGCTAGACGAGGAAGAG
>NW_010412877.1:0-378 GCF_000710305.1 Buceros rhinoceros silvestris | reverse complement strand
CTCTCAGCTTGCTTCAGAAATTTAAAAAGAAAATAGTAATCCAAAAGTACATAACCTTGGAACGGAAGGAAACGCCTTTGAGAAAACGGCTGCGGACCGGAGCACTCCAACGAGAACTCGTTCAAACAGTGCGACCCTGGGGAAAAAAGTACTAGTGATACTTTCAGAACCTTTAGAGCAACTTTAAGGCTTGTAAATACATAGAACAAATATTTAAAAAAAAAAAAAAAAAGAAAAAAGAAATTGACTCAATACTATTTCTTTTCACTTTCAAAATATAAAGAACAAAATAAAGACAAACGTTGCAAGTTTAAAAGAAAGTAAAGCGACTTCTCCTTTGACAGCTGCTGAATGTGAGCACCGGTTGTCAGGGCTGGC
>NW_010412876.1:12948-13203 GCF_000710305.1 Buceros rhinoceros silvestris | reverse complement strand
GGGGGTACCAGCTCTGCCATACCCCAGCCAGGCTGCGCCCGTGGGAGTGCCCGGTGCCAGCGGCACACTGGGCACAGCAGCGTGGGGCAGCCAGAGACGGAAGCAGGAGCCGAGACAGCTCTGGGCACGTGTGCCAGCTCGGCACCACAAGGGTTAATTTGCTTCGCTCCCAGTGATGGACTTTGGCTCGTCTGGGTCTCCAGCCAGCCGCGGGGGTTTTCCTTCTTGCTTTTGTTACAGGAAGGGAGAAAAGGG
>NW_010412876.1:9803-12389 GCF_000710305.1 Buceros rhinoceros silvestris | reverse complement strand
CTCCTGGTGTGTCCCCATCAGGGCACTCTCCTGGCTCTCCTGCCAGGGACGGGAGGGAGATGCAGCCGTGAGAGCCTGGTTGGGGTCAGAGCTACAGTCCCTCTCCTCAGCAGGCCACTAACAAACACACAGGGACTGTGGCGTGGCCTGGGCATCACCTCCAGCTCAGGAACATCTCTGCTGAGTTGTCCCCAAGAGAGCAGGACATGTCGCTTCCTCATCACGAAGGTGCTCCCTGGACATGGCCATGGCCTTGCAGCCAGGTTCATCCCCTAACGACCGCTTGATGTGCCCACCACGCACCTTCTCTGCTCGCAGTTGCTGCACCAGCCTCTCCTGCTCCCGCAGCACCTTGTTCTGCTCACAGAGCTTCCCCAGCAGCTTCTGGCCCCGCGACAGAAAGAAAGAGGAGAGGGTGAGAGCCCAGCGATGGGGCGCACCCATGCAAAAGGCTCTGTGCTCAGCTGGGAGAGACGGGATGCAGCTGGGACACAGCCCGTGGGGTTGGTTTGATGCGTCAGTGTGTGGTCCTGGGGAGGTTTTCCAGCCTCCTGCCCTCATTGCAGCCCTGGCCAGGGTGACACTGGCCAAATCTGGACATGGGGCAAGCCCAAGCAGCTAAGCTCAGGGGAGGACCGAGTCCCCGAGGAGCACAGAGCACGCCTGGGGCAGCACCAGGTCCCACCCCGGCTGCACAGGAGTGCTCAGCACAGGTCTCTCCACACGGACAGGAGGGACAACAGCACGGGGCAGAGGGGGGACATGCAGGATGGATGTTTGCTCTTACATCTGTGTCTTGCTCGCTTATCTTGTAGCCGTGCAGCGTCTCCCTGTAGGCCTCTGGAAAGGGGGTCACCTGCAAGCAGAGTGTGGGGTTAGCCCGGTTCCAGGAGCCCCTGGGGAAGGTGAGGCAGCTCCCAGCCCCTCTCTCCCATCCCCTGAGCGGGGAAAGAGAGAGGAGAGACGAGTTTCCAGAGGCGATGGGTGCTCCCCCCGGGCCAGAAAGATGCTGGCATCGGCCGGAAGGCAGCGGGTGCTGCAGGCAGCGCGGGATGTCGGTGCTGGAGCTCTCGCCCCAGCCCTGCTCCGTGGCTTGGATGAAGGCACAACCACCCTCCCCGTGCCCCTCGGCTGAGTGAGCCACTGGAATGAGCTGGAGACAACCTCTCCGCGGGACGCCAGTTGCTGAGCTGAGGAGATGCCTGGTGAATCATTAACTGCCTGGCTGTAACTGCCACCACTTCACCGGCAGGGAAACAAAGGCAGGAGGACTGAGCTGTAATCCCACTTAGCAGAGTGGAAACACCTACAAATCAGCAGCTGTATCGGGGCCTGTTTACCATCCGGCTTCTCTGTGAGTCATTTTCCCTTCCTGGAAATCTGAATTCCTAATGGGACCTCACCAATTAAATGCCTCCGAGATCTCGAGATGAAAGGCGTAAGGGAGGAAGAAGGGGATGGTTATTGCTAGAAAGCCAGATGCTGCTTTAGAGCCGTTAAAAACTATGGGACAATGCAAAGACCTGAACCTGGGAAATGCCCAACCTGGCTGGAGGCAGAGCCCGGTGCTGGGGATGCTGCTGTCTCCGGGCAGGGAGCCTGGCCAGAAGCATCTCAGCAGCTTTCCGGCTTTGCCCTCCAGCACATTTCCGCTCCCCGCACAGAGTAGATGGAAACAGGCACCTTCCCCTCGCTGGAAACCCCCAGTGATCGCCCACCTTGGGCAACTCAGTGGGGCCCCATGACCCCCCTGCCCTATGATGGGCTGCGGGTTGCAGTGACCCGGAGACACATTCCCAGGTGATGGGACCTGCCTGAGCTGCAGCCCAACATCAGCAGGGACATCCCAATGCTTTTGCAGCCCTCTCTGGGCCAGGGAACAGAAAAGTCAGAGCCTCAGGGGGTCAAAGGCTGTTTTGTCTCCCTGTTACAGCAGTTAAAAGAGCCGTGGGTTGGATTCTCCTCTTTAAGTCACCCCACACCTTCTCCTTGCCCCATCAACACACGACGGCAAACAGAGGGTGAGCAAAGCACTCGAGTCCTGCCCAAATGAAGACGAGAGTTTGGGACCGCTGCATCCCCCACCTTGTGCTCTCCGCACAAGGATTTACCGGGTTTTAATGGCTCATGGATGGATTAGCAAAGCCTGTGATGGACTAGCAGGTCCCCGAGAGCGCGATGTGCCGGAGCCACATGGATGCTGGAGTCTGCATGAGTGGAAATGGCAGGAGGTGACCTCAGGGATGGAGCGTGGGGCGGCTGGCGGGGCTGCCATGCATGAGCCATGGTGGCTTACTTGCATGTAGAGCTGAGCCCTAGGGGAGGAGGTCTCCACCATCCTGTTCACCATACTGATCAGGGTTTCGCTCTCGCTCATCTGCGGCAGACAGGGAAGGAAAGTTCAGAAGTCAGCAGAGACGTGCTGCAGTGCTCGGGTGCTGTCAGAGCAGCGAGGCGGCTCAGTCCGGGAGCCCTCAGGGCAGCGGGCTGCAAGATGCCACCTCCAAGAGATGTCCCAGGGGCTCGAGCCACGTGGGACACGGATGGCCCAGGCTGCTCGCGCCGCTTTGTTCTGTGCATTCGGGG
>NW_010412876.1:9259-9757 GCF_000710305.1 Buceros rhinoceros silvestris | reverse complement strand
CGAGCCACGTGGGACACGGCTGCCCCAGGCTGCTGCTGCTGCTTCGTTCTGTGCATTCGAGAGTGTCCTGGGCTGGTTGCACACCCTGAAAACTTTGTTGAGGGGAAAACACAGATAAAACCGAGCCCGCTGTGAGCTGGGCAGCAGCAAACTGCACACACAGACACAAGCTGGCAGAGACAGCCAGGGCTGCAGCGCACGGTGTGGTCCCAGCAGACAGACAGACAGGCCCCGCTCCTCACGCTGACAAACAGCTCAACCTGCAGAGCTGGGGCTGGGATGGATCTGCTTGAGGAGTGACGAGCTCCAGCCATAGGGAAGGTGACTGAAGCCTAGGACTGGGGACAGCAGTGTCCTTCTCTCCAGTCCATGAACTGAAGCAGTGGAGTTGGTGGGAACAGGGTGCTCCTGTGCCCATTAGAATCATGGAATTGTTATGGTTGGAAAAGTCCTTTCAGCTTCTCGCGTCCCACCGGCTGCCCTCGTTGCTCGGTCTCC
>NW_010412876.1:5413-8873 GCF_000710305.1 Buceros rhinoceros silvestris | reverse complement strand
CACACCCCCCCCTGCCACAACCGGAGGCCGGTTCCTCTTGTCCTGTCTCTTGCTACATGGGAGAAGAGACCAACCCCCACTCTCCCCACCCTCCTGTCAGGGAGTTGTCAGAGCCAGAAGGTCTCCCCGGAGCCTCCTTTGCTCCAGGCTCAACCCCCCCAAGTCCCTCAGCTGCTCCTCGGTGCATTGTGCTCCAGACCCGCTGTGGCTGTGCTGCTGGGCAGGGCAAGGATGCAGTGGTGTCTGTACCTCCCCACAGCTGCAGCCAGCATCACTGCCCCGAACAGTGCTGAGCCCTGCAGGGCACCAGGACAGACCCCAGCCCCAGGGCCCGTTCAGCCCAGAGGGTTTTGCTGCTCTCAGGACACACAGCCAGCAACGGCCACAGGGTCCCTCGGTAGTGCACGGTGGGGCCAATCAAACCAGCAGCACCGGAGCTTCGCCGCTGCCTTCATCCCTCACACCCCACGCCCAGGACCCGTGAGGTCCAAGGGGTGAGGGCAGTTTGAGCACAAACCAGGGACCAAACCCTGACTGGGAGCAGGTCAGCAAGGTGGGGTGCAGCTGAGGGAGCCATCCCCACAACTGGACGAGCAAGGAGAGGGAAAACAAAGCAGCAAGCTGTTTGAGACGAGATCCTTGACAGTGTCACTCCGAATCAGCCTCTCCAGAGGTCAGCCGGAGAGGAGGAGGAGACGCAAAGCCCTTTTAGGGAGTGTTTTAAAGAGCCACGGAGCGCGAGCGGTGCTGCCCGTGGCTGTGAAAGAATTGAGAGCTTTTATTGCAGCAAGCGCTCCTGCCTGTCCTTGGCTCCGCTCCAGGGCAGACACAGATCTTGGAGATTACTGCACCGATGGAGATTTGCAGACTAATGAGATTGTCTCTGGAGCAGCTCTCCCTTAGCGCCAGCCTGGCTTTTGCAGGAAAGCGCTTGGGCTGCAGCACTGGTCAGCAGCTCCTGGCCCCAGCTGTGACTTCAGCCAGCGCCTGCAGTTACAACCCCACCACTCCTGGGGGTCTTTCCCCACTGGATTGCCCCCGTCCTGCTCCTGGGATGAAGCCAGTTCACAGCTTGCCTCTGAACACCCCCTGGCATGCAAAAACCTGAGAGCTGCTCCTTTGGAATCAGTCCCAGCAGGGGCCTCATGCCCACCCTGCATCAAGCCTCTCACCTTTGAGGAGGAACAGGGCCAGCGCGTCACCAAAACCACCTCTCACCCATCTGGCTCCCCACAGGGCACCAGCCCTGGGACCTCTGCAGCAGTGCTGCCAGATGCACAGCTGGGTGTGGGGACGCACCATCCAGCACAGCCTCGCTGCACCGATACACTGGGGACCCACACCACCCCGAGCCAGCACGGTGCAGACCAACCTGGGGAGGGTTTCGGAGCCAGCTGCCTCCCCTGCACCCCAGGGGCAGATCCCCAAGGGCCGGGACGTGGGAAGCTGTCCCAGCTCCCCCCAAGATTCCCCCCAGCTCCAGCACACCACACAGAAGGCACTGTCAGGGGGATTTTTCTGCCAAGCAATGGGTGACCCTACAGACGGGAAGGATGGAAGAAGCAAACCAAAGACAACGCGTACTGCTTTAGTGCCAAGAAGGTGAGGATGGATGTTAGGAGGAGAGATGCTGCGCTAGGAGGGAAGGGGACATCGCTGGGGACAGGGCACATGAGGACGTAAGCAGCGTGAGGCTCGCAGCCAGCTCTGCCTACCTGCTGGTCCAAATACTCTAGGTTTCTTTGCAACTGAAGATCTAAAAGTTCATCCTACCAGGAGCCAGCAGGCACGCGGCAAGAAACCAACACACAAAACATATAAAAGAAGAAGCAAAGCGTTAGGTGAAGGCTATGGAACTGCGAAGCCCTCTCAGCCAGGGAAGCGAGGCACATCCCTGGCACAGAGCCGTAAGAGCCACCGTGGAGGTGCCCCATGGGTGGATGGACCCGCTTCACTCCCAGCTCTGGGGGCCTTAGGAGAGGCTCGGCCCTTCCCTGTGTCTCTGGCTAGCAAGGATGGATGGCAGCATGGGTGGCTTATGGTAACTCATGCTTCTTCCTCCTCCAACAGCCAGTCCTGCCCCACGGTTTGGGGACTGGGCTGTGTGGGGGGACCTCCTGGTCTCACCCCACCGGCTCCAGCCCCTCAGCACTCCGAGGGGGAACACAATGCAGGAAAAAGCAGCAGCTGTAGCCAGAAGTGAAGAAGCGAGAGAGGCAGAGGTGCAGGGGATGTGCCAGCCTCAGCCACGGACCACCCTGGGGGTGATGAGCCCAGCCCAGCATTGCAGGGCGCTCGGGGGTCCAAGGGTGTCCCACTTTCCCTGTGACCCAGGGGCTACAGGGCAGGGACTGGGGGCCTTTCCATGAGGGTTTCCTTTGGGCCCAGCTGGGACGGACCAGAGACACCAGTAAAGGGACCTGCGGTCCCAACCCGCCCGAGAGCAGCCCAGCCTTGATCCACAAAATGCCCCTGGAGCAGAGCAGAACTTCCTCAGCTGTCTGAGCAAGGACCATCTGAGCTGGCCCACCTCCCCAGGGGGCTCTGTGCACCCCAGTTTGCCGGGGCTCACCCCCCACTGCCAGCGGCATACGTACCATCTTGTCGTGGACGGTGGGGGATGCCGGGTAGTGGTACGGATACATTCCCGCAGGGATGGGCGGTCTGTCACCCAGATAGTCATACTGAGAAGAGAGGAGACCCCCCACCCAAAACCAGAGACACGTGAAAGCACTGGCAAGGGTAGACCCCGGCCCTGCAGCAAGGTCAGGCCCTGCTTTGGGGCACACAGCAGCAAGTCAGGGACCGAGCACATCACTCATGGTGGCTCTGAGGACCCCTCAGGCTCCCATCCCAATCCACCCCTCCCCTCCTGCTCCAGCCCTCCAGGTTCATTGAAGCGCAGGAGCAGCCAGGAGGGAACAACCACAACCTTTTGCAGGACGGCAAGAGGAGACCTGAAACCATCAGCTGCTGCAAGCCACGGACTTGGTGGCATTTTGAGGGCAGGCTGTGCCTGGGGACAAGTCGTGCTGCAGCATCCCTACCCTGACGTGCCTGGCGAGGGTCCCCCTCCAACCCTGTGAACCCCAAGTGCCAACATGCATTTACCTTTGGAGAACTGATGGATCGTCTCATCATGAAGGTGGTGGGGTCGGCGTAAATCTCCTCTCCCCGGGGTGGCAGCTCTCATGATGAAGGTGGGTGGGTCGGCGTAAAGCTCCTCTCCCCGGGGTGGCAGCCGCTCAAAGCGGGCGCTGGGCGAGCGGACTGGGGAGTAGACCCGCGCCCGGCTGTAGGATCCCTGGCTGGGCGAGCGGGGCACGGAGCGGGAGCGGGGCTGCAACGACATCCGTCGCAGGGAGCCCGAGGCTGCGTCCACCTCATCCAAGTAGGTCGGCTGCCTCCCGGGACCAGTCAGCCAAAGCGGGACATCTTGTCGGCCAAAACCAGGGTGCTC
>NW_010412876.1:4819-5170 GCF_000710305.1 Buceros rhinoceros silvestris | reverse complement strand
GGCGGGCATGGAGCAGATGCTGTCGGGGCGCACCCCGGGTGGGTAGTACTGGTAGTCCTCAGGGTACTGGGGCGAGTAGGGGGAATAGTAGTCGGGCACCCGGCGAGACACGGGGTAAAACCTGGTGGGGCTGGAGAGGGGAAGAGAGTCGTGAGAGCCAGGCTCCACATCTGAGAGTCCCAATGGGCAAGGACAGGCAGCTCCGACACCAGTGTCCGGAATCAGCTCCGACACCAGTGTCCGGAAAGCTGGATGGATGATGTCCCTCCTCCCAGGGCCCCTGTAGTGGGCTCCCCTCCTGGCATCCCTTCTTGCAAGGACCCCATAGCAGCCTCCCCTTTAAAATCCACC
>NW_010412876.1:4004-4580 GCF_000710305.1 Buceros rhinoceros silvestris | reverse complement strand
CCCAGAGCACCACCTGATGGGCAGTCCTAGAGAAAAGGAGCAGGCCCCTCCTCTGTGCCTGGCCAGCCCCCTCCAGCCCTCACCTCCGCAGCTCCTCAGGGGGCACAGCCCCCCGGCGTGAGTTCACCCACTGCTGCAGCTGCGTCATGGAGCTCTTGCGCTGGGCAATCTTCTCGGGGTTGGTGCGGGGGGCAAAGCCCCGGCGGTGGGTCACGCTCTCTCCGTCGGGCGGGGGGTACGCGGTGCTGCCGGGGCGGCTGGGCGATGCGTAGGGCCAGCCGTTGGGCTGGGGAGGCCGCTCTGCATTCGCTGGTACTCGGGGTGCCTCGGGGTACGGACTGCTGGGCTCCGAGGGCATCTCCTGCCCAGCGATGCCATTGGCTTTGGCCAAGGGCTCCTTCTTGCTCTCTGTCCTCTCTGACTTCCTCTCGATCTTCTCTGAGCCACGGCCATCGCCTTCCCCTCGGGTCTTGGCATCGGGGTCAGCTTTGGGGTGCTCTCGGTGGGCAGCATTGCAGTGGTGGGGGGGGTGGTTGCTGGGGGGGATGGTCTCAGAGGCTGGCGTCTCATGGCTGG
>NW_010412876.1:2582-3927 GCF_000710305.1 Buceros rhinoceros silvestris | reverse complement strand
GCAGCATTGCAGTGGTGGTGGTGGTGTTTGCTGGGGGGGATGTTCTCAGAGTCTGGCTTCTCATGCCTGGGGTGTGCCAAGACAGGAGAGAGAAAGTTACCTTCCCTTCACAATGCCCTGGAGGGGGCTGGTAACATCTTGTCCCTCCCTCAGCTTTGGGAGGACCAACTCTCCCCCAGCTCCATTCTCCAGAGGGTCCCTCATGCTCCCGGGAGATTCCAGCCGTGATGCATGGTCCCTTCGCCCCATCTCCAAGAGACCGGGGGGGGAGTCAGAGGGTGACAGGAGAGAGAAAGTTACCTTCCCTTCACAATGCCCTGGAGGGGGCTGGTAACATCTTGTCCCTCCCTCAGCTTTGGGAGGACCAACTCTCCCCCAGCTCCATTCTCCAGAGGGTCCCTCATGCTCCCGGGAGATTCCAGCCGTGATGCATGGTCCCTTCGCCCCATCTCCAAGAGACCGGGGGGGGAGTCAGAGGGTGCTGACCTCTGGGTCGGGGGGATCTGCACCCGGGCGGCTTCGCCCATTGCTTGGATCCAGGACTCCTGCTCTTCCGTGTTCTCGGCACTGAAGAAGTAGGTCCGGATGCCAGCGTGCTCGGCCTGGGGAGACAGGGACTGCCCGTTACTGGCCGGCAGATCCTCCACCCAGCACACTGTCACCTGCAGGGAGGGAGAGAAGTGGGGAGAGAGACACATAGGAGGGTGAGAGCTCCACTTCCACCCTGGCATGAGCTCCTGCTGCTGCAGAAGCCAGGCATGGTCCTTCCCCCTGCTTGAGGCTCACAGCCACATGCACCCTCAGTGTCACCAAGCAGGAGGAAGTCTGCAGCAGAGCCAGTGCCAGTCCCCTCACAGGGGACCCCCTGGGGCCATGGAGTCACCCCTAGTGATGCTCCAGGACCAGCCCTCCCCAGGGCCCCACCCCAGAGGATCAGAGGCTGCTGCAAGCCAGCATCAAGCGGGTCCGCATGGCACCAGCGAAGGGTCCGGGTGCCAGCGAGAGCAGCAGCGCTGCATGCAGCGTTAGCGTTCATGTAGGTTAGGGGGAAGGTGGCTTCTTGGCCCAGACAAGATTTTTTGAGGAAAAAGGTTCACTTTTGGTCCAAGATGTTGGTGCCCACGCTCCACCTGGAAGGTGCTGGAAGGCAGGTCTGGTTATTTAGGGCCTTTTTGAAGCTTCCACCTTCCCCCTCTGTGGAAAGGGATGGGAGACAGCGAGGAGGAGGAAAAGGGAGAAAGCAGGAGGTTTTTGCCCTGAAAGACTTTCACGGCTCAATCTCTTCAAAAAAGAAATGAAAAAAAAGAATTAGGGGTCTGATTAAAACCTGCCCTTGGGTTTCCAT
>NW_010412876.1:2131-2475 GCF_000710305.1 Buceros rhinoceros silvestris | reverse complement strand
GCCCCCATGCCCGGTCGCGGGGTCACCTCCTGCAAGCCCCATGCACTCCTGCCTCTCAGACCTCTGCAGCCAGAGCAAAAGACCAGCCAAAACAATTTATCCCCTGGCTTAGCGCGAGTGGGGTGAGCGGAGCATGCCAGCAAGCCCACAGGTCCCTCACCCTTCTGCATGCACCAGAAATGCACGAAGGTACTACCTAGGCACTGGCGTGGTGGATGGGCACGAAGAGAGACCTCCTGTCCCGGGATCCTCGCCCGCGAAGAGAGGAGGAAACACAGACACGGGGTCAAGCCGCAGCGTGGCAGGAGGGCGGGGGCTGCAGCACACACCTCGCCCGGCCAGCG
>NW_010412876.1:1698-1909 GCF_000710305.1 Buceros rhinoceros silvestris | reverse complement strand
GCGAGGAGGTGAGAAAACACAGACAGGGGGTCAAGCCGCAGCGTGGCAGGAGGGCGGGGGCTGCAGCACAGACCTCGCCCGGCCAGCGGGACCCCCTTCTCTAACCCTCCCCCCGAACCCTCATGTGCGGGTGGAAAGGCAGGACACGCGCCTGCAGATCTCAGCTCATGGGCAGCAGCTTTGCACAGCTCTTCCCCACCAGTGTCACAAG
>NW_010412876.1:404-1329 GCF_000710305.1 Buceros rhinoceros silvestris | reverse complement strand
TCAGGGGCAGGAAGGTGCACGCTGGGTTTTCCCATGAGCGTACACAAGCGTGTGCACGGGGCCAGGGCTGCCACGAACACGGGCTGCGTGAGCAGCGGTGCCAGTGGAGGTGCGTGGGAAGGATCAGTCCCTGCTCTGAGGGCTAAGGGCTGCTGGGAACCGGGCACAGGAGAGCCCCGGCTGCAGCAGCTGCCCTCCTCTCCAACAGCCCCGGCAGCAAGTCATTCCCAGCTATCACCTTGCAGATGCCCTTGACCTTGGAGATGCTGCTTTGCCCCTCGCATGCCTCAGTTTCCCCAGCAGAAGGCACGTTCACGCAGGGTATCCCCGGAGGGTTACTGTAGTCATCCCAGCTTGCTCTGTGCCCCGTCACCAAGAAAGCAAGAAGAGGGAGCAGCAGGGACCCTGCGAGCATCACCACCACCCCAGTGCCATCCCAGTGCTCCATCCCTGCGCTCCATCCCCTCCAAGCCCTGGCACAGCCATGCACCAACCTTGAACGTGTGCTTCCGGCTGATGTTGTCGGAGGGCTGCACGGCTGCCACGCGGAAGCTGAGGAGGGGGATGCTGCCCAGGATGCTCTCCTCCTTCTCATCTGGGGGGCAAATGTAGGGGTTACACACATGGAGGGGCTGGAAGCCCAGCAAAGACTCAGGAGCTGCCGTGGGGACACGGTCCCATCACTCCTTCCCGTGGGCGGACAGGCCACCTGTGGGAAACCACTGCCTGCCTGTTGCTCCCCGGCAGCTCTTCCCTCGCTCAACAGCCTGCTCAATTATTCATGCCCGCCCTCGGCTGTGCTGCCAGGGCTGAGCCAAGGAGCTGCCAGCGAGGCAGGGAGGGTGCCTGCATTAACCCCTCAGGTCCCCAGTGTGGCACAGAGGGGTGCTGGCACCACCACAGGTCCCCAGTGGGTTGTAGCCTC
>NW_010412876.1:0-273 GCF_000710305.1 Buceros rhinoceros silvestris | reverse complement strand
CCCAGCCTGGTAACGGCTTGGAGTTGCGTGGCGGCAGCTGGCTGGTGGGCACTGGGTGCTGACGGGGGGCACCCAGGGTGGGCTCGCTTTGCCGTACCTTTGTAGTAGAAGAGGCAGCGATCCACCAGCACGAACCAGCGCTTGTTCCACTGCTTCACTCCCGAGCTGGCCTGCGAGAGAGGGGCGGTGAGAGCAGCACCCACCCAGGGAGGGGGTGATGCTGCAGAGAGCCGGTAAGGGGGTGGCACAGCCCCAGGGGGACACCCGGCTTGG
>NW_010412875.1:16182-20222 GCF_000710305.1 Buceros rhinoceros silvestris | reverse complement strand
AGTCATATTAGAGTATTTCTGGTTTCTAGTAGGAAATTTCTGTGTTGATCCACCAGAAAAAAAAAAGTCTCTGGTGGCAGAGGTGGCTCATACCAAGTGAATTCAGAAGCGTGAAGTCCCCCGAGGTTAGGAAAAGTGTCAGTAGCTGGAGCAAAAGGTGAATTCACCCCAGGGGAGTGACAGAGCTTCTGCGCTGGAAGAGGCTGCCGGTCTGGGCTCAGCAAGCTGCCCAGCTGCTTTTCCTCACCTTGCTGCTTGGGACACTGCCAGGGACTTCACTGATCGTGCAGAAAAATGCCAGAGCAGCAGAGGTGTGGGGCTGGTGAAAGTGCCTGACTGCTGATTATCATATTCCTGGCTGTCCAACGACAGGAGGTTCGTGCCCTGCAGGGTGCTCCCTGCCCCACAGCCAGAAAGATTTTTGAATGCTTGACTTACTGGGCTGATTTTGCTGGGGAGAACGGGTCCCTGGCTGCAGGGGGTCCTGCTCTGCCTCCAGAGATGCCCTCTCCCCTTGGAGGTTTGGGCTGCTGGGGATGTGACCTTGGCCCCAGACCTTCCAAGGGTCGCAGCTGCATCGACACCAGTGAAAAGCAGGTTGTGGAGGTGAAAAAAAAAGAAGGCTGCAGTGACAGTGGGGACAGGAGAGATGTGCCCAGGCCAGAAGGAGCTTTCATGGAGGTAAGACTAGTCATGGAGGTGAAGAATCAGGTAATGGGGACTGTCCCCATCAGCCTGGCAGCAGGAGATCTGCCCTCCTCCTGGTGTGCACTCACAGAGAAACTCCTGGTCCTGGGAGCTCAACCTCAACTCTGCCCTGGGGTGAGTTTTGGTGGTGGATGTAGCAATGGGGGCTGTTTGGGGCTGAATGTCACTGCCTTGGGGGTATCCCAGTGCTGCTGCTGGTCTCTGCTGGTGGTGGCTGCTCTTGTACACAGCTGGTGTGATGGGGGGGCCGGGTTTTAGGCTGAATTCTGGCACAGCGGGATGTGCTGGCTGCAGGATGGATTCTGTGCTTCTCCCTGCCACATTACATCAATCTGGGCTGCTCCAAGCGAGTCTCACCACCATTTCAGATTTCGCCTCATTAGGCGGCGACGTTGGTGAGAACTTCTGCAAAAGCGGATCTCATCTAAAAACCTTCCTTTCTGCAAACGGCTTCTCTTCCACCTCAGACACATTTCATCACACCTCAGTGGCACGGCCGCGGAAAAGCAGCTGGGAAAGGCGTGCTGGGTGAGCACCGGGTGTGCACTGGGTGTACAAAGTCTGTAGCTGATTCTAATCACATGGAGCAGCAAAGGGTGTGGAAAATGAGCTGTGCAGGAGGGTTGGACAATCTGAGTCCACAGCGAGTGCAGCAAAAGGAGCTTGTGGGGACTGAGCTGGGGGTGGGCAATGGAGACTCGAACTGTGATGTGTCTGCAGATGGCTGCTGGAGAGTGTTAAAGTGGGGGAGCTATCAGGGACAGAGAGAAATGAGTTTGAAAGCACCAGCTCTGTTGTCGGAATGGCCAATACAAACATCAAAAATACCAGTGGGGAGCGAGTATTTAGGAGATCATTTGATGAGGGGTGTAAATCCTACATGTGGCTGTGGGGCAAAGACAGCCTGTTTTGCTGTTGCAGTGGCTTTAACATGTGGTGGCAATAGGGAAGAAATTCCCAGCCGGCTCTGCCATGCTGGCTTTGCCATTGCTGATGGGGAACATCTCCCACTTCCACCGGCAGCCCCTATTGCTGGTGTAAGAGAGGTATCTGCTGGTGTAAAGAGATGCACGGCAGCCGCAGAGAAGGACCCTCTGCTCTCAGGATTCACGTGCTGGTTTAGGATGTGGTTTCACCAGCTGGTTGCTGCAGTCTAATCCGTGCTACTGCTGGAAAGGGGTTTGCGCTCTGCTGTGCATCGCAGCCCTCTTGTGCCAGCAAGAGCGAGAGGCTGATGTGAAAAGACACTTTTTGCAGCAAGAAGGGCTGTGGTCTGTGCTGGGCAGGAGCCTGGCCTGGGCTGACTGCCTGAGCCCCATAATAGCAGTGGAAAGCAAACAGGAAGGTGCAGCTGGAGAGTGGGAGAATCTCGGTTTCAACCAGCCATGATGACATGGCAGTTTTAGGTGAGGTTTTTTGAGGGGGAAAAAAACCCCAAACCCTTCTTGCCCCCAACAGCTTGTGGACTCCCTGAGCCAGGGGTGAGAAGACACTGGCACAGCCAGCCTGGAGGAAGTTCTAAGCATAGAAGCAAAACTTCCCTCAGCAAAAGCAGCCCTCTGCCAGGGTTATTGCAGCCACCGCACCGCTCTGGCGAGTGCAGGAACATTGCAGGGGAAATCGTGCCCCTGCCTGAGACTTTGATCTCAGGACAACACCCATCAGAAATGGGCCCCTTCCCAGCCCTGGGTTGTGCATCCTTTTCCCCTCGGTGACATTTTACCTCCCCCCCAGCCTTATTGCAGTCTCCTGCCACCATCTCAGTGCCACAGCTCTGGGTTCTGGGTGTTTAGGAGCCGTTTGGTTCAAATCCAAGCTGCCTAGTGTTGAGCACCAGCAACGTGGAGTGTGGTGGACTCCTGCTGGCAGCCCAGCGTGGCAGCGTGAAGGCAAGGGGGTGGCCAGCAAGGAGGGGACAGCCATGTCAGAAGCTTTCAGTGACAAAGCTCTGGAGACCGAAGTGTGGAGGTGGGGGTGACATGGGGCCAAAAGCCCAGCTTGCTTCAGTGTCCCTGTTGAGGGAGCACATCCTCGTAGACAGGGATGCTCTAGAGTGTCTTCAAAGTTCTTCTGTACCACTGTGGTCCTCTCCAGCTGGGCAGGGAATGGCCTCAGGATGCTGCTGGTCAGTGATGAGCTACACATGGTATTGGGACGTTTGCTGAGATGCGAGTGACGTAGGCACAGTAGCAAGAGTCAGGCCTTTGGGATTCCCTTCCTGATATTCATACAGACCCCACTGTGACTGTGGTTGTTTAACTGGGGTAACTGGTTACCCACCAGCCCTGGACCAAGATGTGCATTCAAAATTATCTTACCATCCCTAACAATCCCGTTGTAATAGCTCCTGGATCTCCCTAAAATGTCAATCCAAAGCAGAACAAGCGGTGCCTCTGCAGACTCGTCTTCACCTGAGATGAGTGTCAGGTCAGGGACGGTGATTTCCCTGAGTAGCGGCGAAAGGAGGCCACGCCTGGAGCAGGATGGGTGTCACCAAACCAGACAACACGAGCAGGGCAGGTTTGCAGCAGAGAAACAAATCTGCAGCAGAGCAGAGGCTCTGTCTGCTTGGTCAGGGTTCTGCGAGGCACTGAAACACCCCGCAGGACCTGGCAGAGCTGCAGGAAGTCGCTGGGGTGGCGGATGGGTCGGTGGTTTAATAAAGCCGTTCTGCCGGAGCGTGGGTGTGGGGTGTGAAGAGCAGCACGGAGACGCAAGACAAATGAGGCCCCTCTCTGCGGCACAGTGCAGTGCAGTTAATCAGCTCCTGGAGAAAGGGACAGTGTTTTGTTCCAGTCAGCAAAGGGGCACTCCAGGGCGGTGTTTGAACAGTGGTCTTGGGGAGCTGCCTGAAGCTGCTAAAAAGTTGGGGATTGAATAGATTTCCTTTCTATACTGCCAGTATAGAAACAAATCCTGCCAGTGCCGCGCAAAATGTGGGAGACGAGAGCCAAGGTACCAGTGAGGGCCTGGAGATGTCAGCTGGGTTTTGTGGCTCGCTCCCTATGTCACCCAGGGCCAGCCTTTTCCCCTGCTTGCCTCAGTTTCCCCTCTGTGCCAGGAGACATCTGCTCAATTGCATGAAGCGCTCTGAGGTCTCTGGACAATGAATTGGCGTGGCAGAGATTGAGGGGGAGAAGACGTAGAGCGTTGTTCAAGACCAGCTACTGGAACCAGAGTTGCACCAGAATCCAGCTGTTGCACAGAGTTGTTTTGGCAACTCTGACATCATCTTTTTCTGGTTTTTCCGCTGCAGCCTCATGGATGGTGAGGCTTGATGGAGCTGGAGAGCAAAGGCAAGCCTGCCACCCCGGTCATGCCCCTCCTGCCTG
>NW_010412875.1:15450-15865 GCF_000710305.1 Buceros rhinoceros silvestris | reverse complement strand
GCTGGGCGGAGGCGAGCCGGTCGTACCCTGCTGGGTGCTCCAGACACCCGTGGGTGGCTGCGGACAGACGGCAGGGACAGGAGGATGGGGCACGTTGAGGGACCATCACTGCAAGGGCCCGAGAGGTGTTTCCGTCAGTCCACAGGTTTGATAGAATCATAGGACACCAGACTGGAAGGACCTCAAGGATCACGGTCCTTTTCTTGGGAAAAGCCCGGTCTAGGCAGGATGGCCCAGAACCCGTCCAGCCAAATCTGGACCAGGTTGGTCACCCCACGCCGCACGGATGTCAGGCTCCGGGCTCACCTCCAGCAAACCCTTGGCTAACCAGGACTCCAGCCCCTGCCCAACTTGCTGCTGGAGCCGGGTGGCCCTGGCTTGAGCAGCCCGGCTGTGAGCCCCAGCCACGGTGCCG
>NW_010412875.1:12661-15297 GCF_000710305.1 Buceros rhinoceros silvestris | reverse complement strand
GCACTGGCTCAGCCCGGCTCACCCCAGTCTTGCTCAGCTTGTCTGGAGGATGTGACTCAGGGACAGCTGCTCTCTGCTCCCCTCGCTGCTCCCTGGCAGGAGGGAGCTGGTCCAGCTCGCCTGGCGCCGCAGCACCCAGCTCAGCGGGGTGTGCTGGCTCGGCAGGGATGCTCCAGAGAGAGCAATTGCAGCTGCCACAGGGGACAGAAAACCTGTTGTTCATCAGGTTTTATCCACAGGGTTTCCTCCCAGTTCCCTCTGGGGTTGCTGGAGGAGGCCAGGCGCCTTTCCCAGTCCGAGGACGGAGATGGCAGTGCCAAAGGTCCTGGGGCCGAGGTCGCGCTGGGGTGCCCCGGTTCCTCGCAGAGCACTGTCACCACACCAAGCCCGGGAGTGCCTCCGCGCTGAGATTGTCACAGCTCTGCTGTCGCTGGGCCCTGGACGAAGAGAGAATATGAGGCTTCAGGCAAAGGGCTTCTCACACAAACCAGATTTATCAAATTGATTAAAAAACCTGCAACAGATCCAGGCCTTGTTCCGATAATAGTTATTGGAGCATGTTGGACGTTAATCAAACCGTCTGGTGCTGTGTCCAGGGAAGGCGGCATAAGCCAGCTCGTGTTTTTCAGGCACGGCACTTGCAGAGGTGTCTAGCTATAGTCTGTTTAGGGCAAAATAACTTCTAAATACACCTTTTGACAAGCTGTGGTATAAATACGGGAAGGAGGGTGGTTCTGTGCCCATGTGCATCTGTTAGAGGACTAATAAATCTCTGTGGGGGCTGAATGTCATTGCATGGGCCCCCAGCAAGAGGGGAGGGACTCCCAGACCTTCCTCTCCTTTTCACCTTTGTCCCCAGCACAGATTTGTTCTGTTCAGACCATTGCCGCCACCTTTGCCCGTCAGATGTGAAATATTTCAAATCACAGAGCTCCCATCCCTTCCCGCTGGGAGGCACACCGTGGTCTCCAGGTGCTCTTGCTCCTGGGTAAGAAAGCTTCACCGATCATGTCCTGGGTGTGAGTGCTGCGAGCAGTGCTGTGACCCTGAGAGAACTCCCAGACCCTTGGCAGGGCAGCACAGGGTGCCTGAGCGTGGCAGCAGACCTCTCTGTGAGTGAGAAGCCTGGGACAACCCGCTTATAAGGTCCTGCAGGTCTGTGGTGATGTGGCCAAGCACCCAGTGTCTGGGGTCACTTCCTGGCTCTAAGAACACATTGAGAGTGTCCAGTTTGCTGTAGTACTTGGGGTGTCTGTCTCTCTGATGTGTTTCTTCCTCTAACCCAAGGTTTCTGAGGACAGAGCAGGAGAAACCATTGGCTGCTTTGGGAGAAGCTGGGTACAGCCAGGAGCAAGCGGAGCAGGAACCACTGGGAAAGGCTGAGGTCAGTCTAAAAGAGAAAAACGCCATCGGTGCACTGACATGGGACATCTCTGGTGGAGCCATGTGCCACCATGGTGCTCTGTGGCTGCAGCTGTGTGTCTGTCTGCCTCCTCCACCAAGCCATCGCAGGACCACGGACAAGCACTGGGGCAACATGCTAAAAATTGCAGTGTCAGGTCCATAAATCCAGTTTAGAAAAGCTGGAGGCTTCTGTAGAGAAAAAAAAAAGGCAATTTTCAGTTGATGTTATTTATTAAATAAGCCCAGTTTTAAGCCTCCCTTTGGCGAAGATGGGCTCTGCACTCCTTGCCTCAGTTTCCCCTTGCATACAAGGGGTGGCATACCAGCTCCTCCCCTCCAAAGCACCTCCCAGATCAATGCCATGTTTCTGGGCTGACAGGGGCTCTGGGCAGAACCAGACAAATGGCTACAGGAACCTCCGTGCCTGCACGGAGGAAACGCAGGGAGCTTCCCAGCCCGGCTCGGTGAAGGCAGATCCACACGCTGGGTATCGCTCCTTGCTGGAGCGAGCCGAGGGCAGCAGAGCCCAGCACACTCCTCCTGAAGGCAGGGACAGTCGGGAGAGAGGAAAAAGGCACTTCCTTTGCTCCACGCACAGGAAGAATGTGTCTGGGAGGTGGCGAGGGGGTGCTGGGGGTGCCTGTCCCCGCTGCCCACTGGGCATGGGCGTGTGTGGGGGGTCACCTCACAGCATCCCACCTTCTCCCTCCTGCCAAGCCCAGATGTGTTCAGTAGCTGCAACAGGAGGGTGGGAAACTCCCAAATACCGTTGGAAAATGGAGCATGGAGCATTTTTTTCCTCCTCCCACTGTGCGGGCCAGGGGTTTTACCAGGTTGTTTCCTTGGTTAATTTTTTTTTTCCTCTGTGCTCGGCTCGCTCTGCAGTGCGTGGGCAGGCACAGATTTGAGCCTTTGGGAAAGCACCCAGAGTTGAACAGGGATGTTCCTCTGTCCGAACACATCCGTCAGGAGCTCCAGGGCACGGGGCTGGTGCCGGGAGCCAGCATAGTGGCTCCTTTCAGCCTCTGAGGGGGTGGCTGCAAACAGATGCCAATTCATAAGCATGGTCTTCGCAGGCAGATAAAGGCAGGGCCGTGGCTGGCGTGGCTCCCGAAGCCACGGTCGGAGGGAAAAGCTGGTGTCCAGCTCCTCTGGGTGGGTAAATAGGGCTGGAGGCCAGAGGAGTGCGAGCCACTGGGCATCACTGGTGTGTCAAGTCGACCTTCCTTCAT
>NW_010412875.1:11532-12617 GCF_000710305.1 Buceros rhinoceros silvestris | reverse complement strand
GGAGGGGTAGTGGACTGCGAGCCACTGGGCATCCCTGGTGTGTCAAGTCGACCTTCCTTCATGCTAATGGTTGCGATGTGGCAGCGTGGGTCCAGCCCTCACAGTGAGAAACACCGGGGATGCCCAGAGCCTTGTGTCCCAGGACCCTGCGCTGCCCAGCAGCTGCAGGCACCAGAGGGGAAGAGCCCGTTTTGGGGCACAGGGCAGCACTGGGAGCCCTGTCCGGCACTGGGAGCAGGCAGCGGGGCTGGCAGGAGGCAGTGCTGCTCGGCTCCAGCTGCTTCAGACCTTGAGGTGTGTCCTTTTCTCTCCCTAGTTCCAGCTCGTAGGAGAGGTGGGGAGCAGCCCCCGACAGACCACCCCATGTTGAGAGCCCTCCTGGGGGAGACATGGATGGCTGCTGCTGTCCTCCCCACCCCAGCACTGGCCAGGCCTAGGCTTGTCCCAAAGAGCTCCTCAGCTCCAGCTTTTTCCCCTTCTTTCCCCTGTGTTTCTCTTCAATGAATGCACCACATTTCCCTTTTTGCTTTCTCCTTTCCTGTTCTTTGGGAAGCACCCGTGATTCTCAGCCCCCAGCTGGCACAGCCTGGCTTTGGTTTGAATTATTGGGTTTTTTTAGATTAAGCATTTAGTGTGAATAAACTGTTCCCACTTCTCCCTCTGATTACTCACTTTCCCTTGTTAAATAGGTCTGTGTTGAATTACTTTTTCTTCTTTCCCAACCCTTCCACCCTCCAGCATTTTCATGTTCTCCACATTATTTATCCTCTGTGGCTTTTAAGAGTTTGATTTATTAATTTTAGGGCAAGAAGAGATGGGTCTCTGCTTCTGTTCCCTGACCACTGCAAAAGGAATGGTGAGGTTGGTTTGGCGGCTGGTGATCTCCATCCCCTGGAACTAAAGGCAACCTCTTACAGAGGTATCAGAGAGGGGTTGGGAGTCCTGTCCCCATGGGTTGGAGAAATGCTCCCCTGCCCCTTCATTTTCACTTGGGTGCAAGGGAGAAAGTTCCCCTTCCCCTCGTCCTCACCTCATCCCATCCCCTTCCTCTGCCCAGAGCGGCTCCGCAGCGCCACGGCCCCTGA
>NW_010412875.1:8642-11425 GCF_000710305.1 Buceros rhinoceros silvestris | reverse complement strand
CGGCAGTGGTTCCCAGCCCCGAGCGGCTCATCCGCAGCCCAGCCGGAGGAGCTGCTGGCAGCCGGGCTCCTGCTAATCTGGGAATTGTATGCCAGGAAGCACACACCCAGCCGACCTGCCCAGGACAAAGCCTGCAGTGTATGCACAGCTCTCCCCAGGCATTCCTCTACGCAGCTCAGGGCTATTTCTGAGCGGTCCCCAGCACCGGAGGCCTCGCTGCTTCCCTCCCTGGACTTGCCCGAGGGTCAGGCACCTGCTTTGATTGCAGTGCCAGAGCCTGGTTCTCCTGTGATAGGGCGGGCTCCCAGCCTGGTACGGCAGGAGATGCTCTCACAACCATCTCGAGCTCCTGCCCATCTCTGGGGCACATCACAAACTGGGGCCGTAGCACCTGAACTCTGCTGGCTAACCGGAATCCATTGCTGTGGAAGAGGTGAACTCCCTGATCATCTCTGGGGTGTTTACTCTGGACCCTAACAATGGCAAGATAACCACAGCCATCGTTAATTCCTTGCCCAATTGGTTTAGCAGGTCTGTCCTGGCAATAGACCCTTCCCACGTTGCCTTCCTGGGTACCAAAACTGTCCTTAACACATCCTTAGCAGCCTTGAGCTCCAAATAGATTTGACTCCTGTGTGAAACCATCTGAGGTTTCCTGAAGAAAGGCGCTATATAAAATGTAGGTATTATTAGCAATCTCCCTCTGCCAGGTCATGTGTCGAACACCAGCCCGAGGAGGTATGAGGAGGAAGGGTTTGCCTTGGCTGAGTCATTTCAGAGCTGCTCGTGTCAGGGTTATGTGCACCTCTTTGGAAGACAGCTGGTGTCCTCTGCTAAATCAGCTCTGGCAGAGGCAGCAAGTCATTTCCACAGCAGCCGAGCATCCCTGGTCAGTGCGGTCCTTGTCCCTGTGCTGCTCCCACTGTGTGGGTGGGGAGTGGAGTCGCCTCCACTGAGCTGTCCTTGGCGATGTTTGAGGTGAACTGGTGGAAATGAGCTTGGTGAGTTATTCTGCTCTAACCTGCCAGGGCAGAGTCAGGCCCATTGCCTTGACAAGAAGCTGCACGTTCACGTGATGCTCCCACATCCTCTTGAAGTGTTTTGAGAAGGTTGTTTACAAACACCGATTCGGTGCTAGAGCAAGAGAGGTTGCTCGCAAACCGTGTGAGATGGAAAAGCTTCTGCAAACCCTGTTGTGTCCCACCATACGCTGCTAGAAGATGGCAATCCAGCGCTGGAGGGCTCCAGCTGCTGTGGCTCTTCCAGCTGCAGAGATGGCTGGGCCAGTGGGACCACTCCAGCACTGGGAGGCTCAGTATGATTTCCTGCATCCTCTGCTGCAACCCTGCCCTGAGATGCACAGCCTTGCTCTGCTTATTCTGCATTTTGGGTAGCACTGTGAAGCCCCAGTCGTGGTCTCCTTTGTGCAAGCCACTGCACCAACATGGAGCAAAATAGATGGCCAGTGCCTGAAATAATTTCCAGGCTGAGATTTCTGGGTCTCACAAAGCTGTTGTAAAGTTGCATTACAAATGTGAGACACTCAGATATTACAATGTTATGAGCCAACATAATAGAATATTTTAAATGAAATATTCATCTGGATCCTCAGCCTGCGGAAGGGATAGAGCTCTGCTGGCTTCTGTGGACTCACACTAATTTATTTTTTATTATGACCCATTTGTATTACGGCAGCTGGGAGGTTCTAGGAGATCACCTCCAGCTTAAGATCCCATTATTTCAGGTGCTCCAAAATCACGGAACAGCTCGATGATCTGTGCCCCAAATAAGAATCTGCTAAGGATGTCACCTGGTGTTCTTTAAAACCCAAACCTGCTCTCTAACAGGCACAGCACATCCTCGGCACGGGGCGTCTGCGCAGGCACGGCCCCTGCCCTGGCACTTCAGATGGTCTCAGATGTCCTCTCCCTCTGCCGATGGCATTGCACTGGCCCAGGAAGAGATTGTCATTTAATCAACAAAGAGTGCTCACAGCCCTGGACCAGATGGGAGAAATATTTCCCAAACAAAGGCTCTATTTTCAAGGAAATCCTCTGGCTTGTGCGTCAAATGAGAGGAATGATTCAAGCTCTGGGGGCAAGCAGCTGAGACAGCCGTGGGTAGGAAATTCTCATGTCATGGGCTGAGCGGTTCTCCCGCCTCATCTGCAACAGGAGCAAGGGCTGCTTTGACCAGCAGATGTAATCCCTGCTTTGCATTCAGGAATGGTTTGAACCCCGTGGCAGCTGGAGGCTACTGATACACCTCTTTTCTATTTGCACCCACCCAGAGGGATGCCTCGGGCTTGCACGATGGGGCGAAGCAGCAGAGACGGGAAACACGAGGAACAGCAATTGATGGCCCCACCTAACCAGAGAGATCCAACGCAGCATTTCCAGCGAGCGTGTCCTGCACAGAGCTGGGATGCTCACACCTCCCTCCCGGCAGCGGCGGGACATTTTGCTCACCAGAGCTGTGATTGTGATCAAAGGAAACACTAGTCATTGGCGACTCGAGCCTTTGGTGTTGAAATTAAAGGCTAGATGCTCAGCTGGCATCCACCATAAAGCAAAGTCCGCCTTACCAGCACGAACATGCTTTGTGTCCCAGTTTAAAAGGCAATTGCATCCTCCGTGCAGGCTGTTCATCAGCTGCACTGCACCAGCGTTGCTCCGGGGAGGAGTTTTGAAGCCATCGCTGCCCTGTTACAGCTGCCCCATTACCGCTCTGTTACAGCTGCCCCATTCCTCAGCCCTGGCTGAGATGCTGATGCCTTCAGAAAT
>NW_010412875.1:8233-8500 GCF_000710305.1 Buceros rhinoceros silvestris | reverse complement strand
GCTCTGAACCAGGCAGGGAGGAGCCGCGTCTGCCGCAGCATATAAAAGGGTTTGGGGGTCTGCTGCTGGTATATAAAATGCTATATAATGTTCTCTATAATTTTTAAAGCCAGAGCCGGTCCTGCAAATAAAATACTTCTATGATCCTTTTTTTTTCCTTTAACATCTCTAAACTCTGCCCAACTATTCCTCCTCCCTCTCAGCTTGTGACTGTCCCAGTTTATGGCCTCGTCACAACCTCCTGATTGATTTACGTGTACAGCCAGC
>NW_010412875.1:7877-8077 GCF_000710305.1 Buceros rhinoceros silvestris | reverse complement strand
AAAGGCCGCCAAACAGTCGCCCCCCCCCTCCCCAGTCCCTCGCCCCAGTGGCCGCTGGGGGACTCAGCAGCTGGAGCACCAGCATGACTAACTCGTCCCTCTCCAACCAACAGGGACTTTGGGGCTCTGTTCAGAGACTTCCTCCGCGCTGGTGGAAGCTGCCGGAGAACCACCCTGGCACAGCGGCGTGACTCACCCCG
>NW_010412875.1:6054-7721 GCF_000710305.1 Buceros rhinoceros silvestris | reverse complement strand
CCGGTCTCCGGCTAGTGAGGATGTCCGGGCCCGCCAGCACTGCTCCAGCACGTATCCTGCTGCGGGAGCTCGGCCATGCCGGTGCACGTGGCCGCGCTGGGCAAGACCCAGGCTGAGCAGCCAACTTTCTCCTGCCCTCACCGAGCCCGGCGCTCCCCTGATCACACCCAGCAAGTGTTGTTCTCAGAACTGGACGTGGCCGGTCCCTTGAAATCGGATTGCAGGCGGGTTATCGTCAATCCTCCTGGTGCTGTTTGGGCTGTTTCCTCCCCAGCAGATTTTGGAGCTGCTGCAGGGCTTTGTCCACCACAAACCTGCTGCTGCTGGGGTTTGCACCCAGCTGCTCTCCACCCTCCAGCATGATGAGAGGGGTTTGGGAGTGAGATGTCCCTCACCTGGGACATCCATTGGGTGAGGGTGGAAATGTGTCCAACAAGGCTCTGTAACTGAAGCCCCCACCTTTCCCTTCTCTCTTTACTGAGCAAATCTGAAGTGGGAAGAAGCCAAGAGCCCAGTTCTTGAGCCCAGCAACACGCAGGTATGTGCAGGAAGGTGAGCCCACCCTTTAACTGCAGAGGTGGGTGGGGAACCTTTAAAGGGGAGGCAGCCAGGGAGGCAATTCCCCTGGGGTTGGGGGTGAGCAGGAATTCCCTGCTGGCAGCCTGGGCTGGTGCAGCTCTTGGGGCGGTGGTGCCTGCACTGTGAGTACTGGCACTGAGGGGTCTCTGGTAGCAGCTGGTGTGATCGGGATTTGCACTTGTAAGAGGGGTGTGAGCCTGGGAAGCTGCTCCCCCTGCACTGGGCTTGCTCCGCCACCCTGTGCGGGGTTTGTCTGACAGCACAGAGCTCCCCTGGGAGGAAAGCAAAAATGTGGTTTGCAGCCCGGGCCGGTGACCTGGGTGCTGGCTGCCTCTGGAGTGTCCCTGTATGGCCAGCCCTGGGCCTGTGCCATGCTGCTGCTGTGGGTTTGCTGCTGCCTGGAGCTGGGTTTAGCCCTGGCCCGATGCAGCCCCCCTGGTCAGGCACGGCCAGAGCCCCGCTCCCCACGCGCAGCTCCCTGCACGTGGCTGGGATCCCCCTGCTGAGGGGTGCTGAGCCCTGCATGGGACCTCCCTGTGTCCCCATGTCCCCCCTGCAGTGGGGGTGCTCTGATCCCAGCGGGGAGCCCACCAGCAGCACAGGGAGATCCCGCTTGTAGATCCAGCCCCTGCCATGCTGCATGGACTGAAACTCTCCCAGTGCCCTGCATGCAGCCGGTCCCCAATTTGAGGTGATAAGGGGCTGTGCCAGGGCCACTCCTCACTCGTGGTCTGGGATGGGGGTACAGCATGGTGTGGGATCCTCATCCTGCAGGGTGCTGCCCGTGCTGCAGCATCACCCAGCTCTCCCCGAGCTTCTCCTTTGATCTCAGAGCTGGAACACCCGTGCAGCAGCCCGGCTGCGCTCGCAGCACGTTTCCTTTCATTGTCACATAAAGGGAGCCCATAAAACCAACGGCAAGTGCATGCTGCAACAACTGGGCTTCTGCGAGCAGGACTGCCTGCCCGCTCCCTCTCTCAGCCCTGCCTGCTCCGCTCTCAGCACACCCTTGCCGGAGGCGAGCAGCGTCTGCTTGTCCTCGTCCAACCGCCCCAGTCCCTTGGGGATGCGAGTGGTGTGACGGAGGC
>NW_010412875.1:4811-5929 GCF_000710305.1 Buceros rhinoceros silvestris | reverse complement strand
AGCAGGAAAGCATGTGGTTATCTCAGTGAAGACTGTAATTAGGCTGATTGGCACTAACTTGTCTCAAAAAGCTGGGGAGGAAGAACAAACCTCAGATCAGCCATTTTATATGAAACTTTACAGGGAGAAATGGAGGCCAGGGCAGGGCCGGTCTGTACTGGGAAGCCAGCTTCTTTGTGCTCTGTCCCTTCTCCTCATTGTGGCGTGCCCACACGTCCCCATGCCCTCCAGACCCACCCCATTGGGAGCTGGACTGGGTACAGTAGTGCATCCTATTTAGGACCTGCCCAGCGGAGCATCCCCAGCTCTGTCTCAGAGGTGGCAGGATGGAGCTGGAGCCCGTCCTGCATCCCGGCAGCACGTGGAGATGGGCACCGTGCCCGTCCCGGGCTGTAGCTGGAGAGCATTTCCCGTCCGCTCTCCGATAAGATGTGTTGTTCATTCATCACCGCGTGTTGACCACAAGCCAGGCGAGAGGGCCTGCCTGGTCCACTTGGAAGCAGAGGAAGTGCTGCCTGACGTGGTAATCTATCTCCAAGAGAGCTACTGAAAGAAGAGGCTGTGCCGCTGGCTCCTCCGTGCTGGAGAGTGGTTTGCAGCAGATCCCTCTGGATTTCTTCAGGGGCTGAGACACGTGGGTGTGATCCGGCTCCAGCAGGGCTCAGGGCCACTCTGGGGTGGCTGGCTGAAATTCTGCCCAGCGATGGGGACCGTGCGAAGCTGTCTGGGACCCTTGCCCTGATGTGCAGGAGTGGGGAGGACTTTGGGAAATGACAGGAGGCTTTGCCCGGGATGTAAACTGGTGTGTGCCCTTGGAGACGAGCCAGCAAAGCCGTTAGTGATGCCCTCACATGGGCATGACTGTAGTGGGCAAATAAATCAGCTGATGTGGAGCAAATGGTTGTGCAACTGTGGAGGAGTTGGGGTGGTAGCTGCACCCAGGCGCTGAGCAAGATGCGGGGCAGCGGCCGGCCAGGTACAGATCCCGCAGGGTGGGTTGTGCTATGCAAAACCCCTTGGGCAATGCCCTAAAAGGGACAGTGATGGGGCTCGGGGCTCTCCTCTCGCCTGCTCTGTCCCTGCCGCCAGCTGCCGTCCTAGCCGGAGGGCGAGGGGCA
>NW_010412875.1:4107-4726 GCF_000710305.1 Buceros rhinoceros silvestris | reverse complement strand
GGGTACGGCTGGCAGCCCCGGCCCCTGCTCCACCCCACAATTAACCTCTGTTTGCCTATTAGGGAAGCTGCAAGCCTGTGCAAACACTTCCATTTGCTTTTGATAAAGTGAAGGTAGGGATAAAAATCATGCCCATGTGGTGTGGCCAGTCCCGGCAGGCTGCTCCCGTGGGTCTGGGTCGTGCTGGGTGCAGGCTCCCAAGGACCATCTGCCAAGGGCGAGAGTCCCTCCCTGCCCCGAGCACCCGGCCATTTCCCGTGGCACCGGGCCGTGCCGGTGGCTGTCCCCAGCTGTGCTGTTCTCCAGACAGCCGTGGCGTTTGTCCCAAACTTGGCCTGGTGTCGCTAACGGCAACTGCTAATTGTTCTCTTGCTCTGTACTATATTTAATTCCCCACTATTATTTTTTCCCCTTTTAATCATAAAAAGCCTAAATTTCCCTGGGGGAAGGTTATTGGCTCAAGTGTGGAAATATACCTGCAACTTGCACGGAGCAGAGCCACTGGGGCATTGGCTGTATTTTTAAATCCAAGTACAAAGTGTCTTCGACACAAGCATCGCTTAACCCTGCTCGGGGAGAGGGGGTGGCTGGCAGCAGGGGGGTCTCACTGCTCACCCTG
>NW_010412875.1:0-4025 GCF_000710305.1 Buceros rhinoceros silvestris | reverse complement strand
GTGTGCTGGCAGGCGGGGTGTCGCCCTGCTCACCCTGCCCATCCTCAGGGCGAGATGCACCCACCCGAGGGTGTGTGGACGGGAGGGTGGGCAGGGAGCAAGTGTAGGGCTGGAGGAATTGCTCTGTTTTGCTCTATTTTCCTGTGGCATCCACCTCTCTGTTTTGCCAGGTGAGACCAGCACATGGGCATCCTCCCACGCACCGAGGGGGTCCGTCCGAGCAGGACCATGTGTGCACCAGCATCTTCTCCTTCCCAGGCCACCTCCTGGCCCTCCTGTGGGGATGGAGATTGACGTTCTCCGAGGTAACTCGGAGCTCAATACCTTTGAGGATGTGGGCCAAAGTCATCCAGTCTGCGAGCTATTCTGGGGGAGCGTGGCTGCTCCCAGGAGGCCCTTGGCACAGCCACGGTCGGAGACAGCCAGGCGCGAGCGGAGGCACAGATGGGACAGGCAGGAGGGAACTGGCCTTGTCTCCACCAGTTAATGAAGTCACTGAGGGGGTTTTAGCTCTGTCCCGGCAGACCTGGGGTCACCTTTCAAACTGCTGCTGGCAGGGAGGTTTGGGGGCTGGGTCCGCAGCTCAAGCAAAGCAGATTTGGGGCTAACCCTCATCACTGCAGATGCATCTTCTGCACCAAAGGAGTGATCTTTTTCAGTGATAGTTGCTCTGAAATCTTTACCCAGAAAGAGAAACAAGATTGAAACACACACACCCTTTTTTTTTTTTTTTTTTTTTTCTGATAGCTGTAGCTTGGCATCAGTCCTGGCCCAACTCTGTTGCTCTCTGGGGTGGGAGGATGGTGCAGCAGTGTGAAAGGCACCATAGAGAGCCCGGACAGCCTTTGTGCTGCATCTATAGGCAGCAGCGGGGTCAGGAGCCAGCAAGACAAGGGGGGAAACTCGCCTCTTGGCCGAAGAATCCCCCTCTTACATGCATCTGTCAGCAGAGCCTTCCTGCTCCCCACTCTGCTCGCACACAAGGGACCAAGTGTCTCTCCTCCTCCTCCTCCAACAAAGGAGGCTACAGTTATTTTTCACATTCTTCTTCCCAGCGGCTTCACCCTTGAGCTCCCGGCCTTGATCTGGGATGCCCCAGGAGATCCCTGCAGAAGCCAGATGGGGACCTGGCAGGGCACAGGGGTGCTGCTTGGGTACCACTAACCCATTTGGCCAGCATCCTCCGTCCTCTTCATCGCCGATGTATTTGCTCCCAAAGCCTCTGGACAAACACAAGCTCCAGCTGGGCTCCTGTCCAGCCCTGGGGGGCTGCAATCCCGGCTGACCTGTCAGAGCGTTGTGGCACCATCCCAAGCTGAGGGCCATCACAGGAAGGATGTGCAGGTAGAGGGGAGCTTTTCCCAGAAGAGCATCCTGCAGACAGGGCTGGGCAAGGGAGGTAGCCCCACAGCTGGAGCAGTTGCCTGCAAAGGAGCAATTTCAGCATGTGAAAGGAATGTAGCCCCGACCCTGCCAGAGTTGGAGGCTGTGCCTCAGGGATGGGGAAGGCTGCTCCTGGGCTGACTCACCGGCTGCCTCGCTGCAGCCGCTTCCTTTCCGCAGGCAGAAACTCCCAGTTTTTATTTATCACGTGGCTTAAAGTAGGGGGTACGGAAGGAAACGCTCTTATTTTTAACTCCTCTATCTCCCCGGGGCCTGGGGGAGTGAGTGCTGGCACAGCGAGGTGGCTGCCTCACTGCATGTGCCTGTGAGCATCACCATGGCCCAGGTTGCTCACTCACCTGAGGGCTGCAGACCCTTTGTGGCTCCCCACAATATTTTGGGGTCTTTGTGCCCAAGATGTTCCTGGAAGTTGGGAGCAGCCCAGAGACCCTGTGCCGAGTGGGAACATGCAGGGTGGGCAGCGTGATGGCTCAGTGTGGTCATAGCTCTGTTGAGGGCAGCTGAGAGCGACTGAGCCACAGGAGAAATGTCTTTTTTTTTTTCTCCCAGAAGCTGCCCATCCCTGCTGCTACCCAGGTCGGCAAACCTTGGGTGGCAGATGCTGGGGGGCTCTATTTGAGCCCACCACAGGGACAGAGCTGTCATGTTCCAGATGCTGGACCAGGGAGCTGGAGCTGCACATCGCTCTTCCAGGGCTGGAAGATGGGGAGGGTTTCATCCATCCCAGCTCCATCCAGGGAGGATTTGGAGATGTAGTGTCACTGTCTCCAGGGCACAGGGGTGCACCCTTGAAACATTTTAGGTTTCCCATCCTCAGCTGAGCTAGGCTGGGACATTCAGCCCTGAGCATGGGCTGGATGTGGTGTCCACCACCCCGGTGTGGGGAAGGGGCTGCCCCCTGCCCTGGAGAGGGAAGGAGACTTCAAGAGGCTTTGTCCTGCTGCTCCTCGTTCTGCTGGTGGGAGGAACCAGGCCAGACTCACCTTTGTTCGGTGCAATGGGGTTTTTTGGACTCCCAGGTGATTTTTACTGCTTGGTGCCCTGCAAACACAAACCATCCCTGGGGTCACGGGAGGACAGAAGCAGGGGGAGCCCGATTTGGGCCGGGCTGGGAGAGGTGGTGTCCAGCCTGGCCATGCCCAGCAAGGGTGGTGGCTCCGATGTGGCCACTGGCCTGGGCACGCTGTGGTGCCCTTCGGCTGAGATGCCGCTTGTGCCTTTGATCAAAGCGGCTGATCTGAGTACGAAGTTTTGGTCTTTGATTCCCTGGGGCCTTTCTTTGAGCTCCTGTTGTGAAACCTTCATTTGCTTTTAACAGCAGCAAGTTCTTTTTTCTTATGATCTTCTCTTTTCCCCCTCTGTTGCCCTGAGATAAAGGCTTCTAAATTTGTACTGTGCTGAAAACGCAGCTAATCCTGATGGACCTGAATTGGCATCTCCCCCGGAGGAATTGCACTAATTTTTTTCCCTTTGTTCTGCCAGGGGACCTGTCCGTTTCCTAGTGGAAAAAAAAATAATCACTATTTAGGGCAAGGTTTATATTCCTAAAACCTGTGTGTTTGTTTGCGAGAAAAGAGGACAGGAGGGAAATAACTGAGAAAAGCATCACGCTTTTTTTTTCCCCCTTCCGATATTGTTTTTACAGCAGGCAAGTTTAATTAAAACTGAGGAACTAGGGCGCTTGTGCTGTCCAGAAGATGCTCAGAGGATGTGGTCCTTTTCCACCAGTGCTATACTGGGAGACAGAGCTGCTCGACCAGCCCATGGTGTTGGGTTGGCTGTGGAAAGGATCCTTATGGGCTGCAGGGACCAGGTGGGCTTTGGAGAGGTGGGGAGACTCCTCCCTGCTCACAGCTCCCAGTGGTGATGGTTGGGTTGGGTGCAGCAGTGTTGGGTGCTGGTTGAACCCTGAACCAGGGCTAGAGACAGTGGCTGGAGCATCACCTTGGCTTAGGGGTGCAGGGGGAAAGCTCGTGTGTTGAACAGGGGGAGGGTTTGGGCAATGGTGCGAGGGCAGGAGGGGGACAGAGAGGTGAGGCAGGTATGATCTGGACCAGGTTGGGAGTGGCAAGCTGGCAGGAGACAGCTGGGCTTCAGGGAGCCACAAGTGCTTGCCTGGAGCACAAAAATCCAGTGAGATCCGCATTGTCCTCAGCTGGGGCTTTCCCTGCGCTGGGTGGTGCAGGATCCCTGGGCCTGTCCCGGGCTGGGGGAAGCGCTGGCTGAAGGGCAGCTCATGGGGTGTAGGAGCGGGACAGGGACAGTGGCTCCTGGTCTCTGGTCCTGCTGCCAAGTGAGGAGGGGGGTGAAGCAGATGGGGATAGCAGGACCTGGGGTGGCAGGGGAGGGGCTGTGTGGGTCAAGGGCTGATTGCAGGAGCCAAATGCCTGTTTCCCTCTGCTACACGTGGGAGGGTGCAGGGGGGAGCAGGGACATGCCAACGACTGCTGGCTTTTGCTGGTGGATGCCGAGCAGGGCTGTGCTGGCTGCTGGCTCACTGTGCCCACTGCTCCGTGTCACACCATGAGACCCCCATCACCGCCAGGAACACCCTGGGACCCCCATCACCACCAAGAACACCCTGAGACCCCCATCAATCCCGACAAAGCCCCCGGTGCCTT
>NW_010412874.1:1846-2564 GCF_000710305.1 Buceros rhinoceros silvestris | reverse complement strand
GCTACCGCAGGCACTCGGCTCCGCTGCCCTCCGGTTCCTCGACAACCCGGCGCTGCTCTGGCTCCCCGGGAACTCGCACCCGCAGCACCCCAGCACCCAGTGCACCGCGGCTCCCCAGCTCCCCCTCTCCCTGTCAGTTCCGTTCCCCAGCTCCCCTGTACATCAGCATCCCCATCTCTCCTCTCCTCAGTACCCCAGCACCCCATCTCCCCACTAACCCCAGTTCTCCCAGCACCTCATCTCCCCACTAACCCCAGTTCTCCCAGCACCCCAGCAGCTCCACACCCCAGCTCCTCAGCACAACCCCCTGGGACCGTCACCATGGCGTTCATGGTGAAGAGCATGGTGGGGGGACAGCTGAAGAACCTGACGGGTGGCCTGGGTGGCGAGGAGAAGAGCGAGGGCGAGAAGTCTCCAGCCGAGGCGCAGGGTATGACCCGCGAGGAGTACGAGGAATATCAGCGGCAGCTGGTGGAGGAGAAGTAAGTGCGACCAGTAACGGGTACCAGGGTGGGCTGGAGCCCCGGGGTCCCCCATCCCGTGCGTGGGAGGCTGGGGGAAGACAGCGCTGGGAGCCATGAGGGAGTTTAATGAACGCCCTAATCCCTTAATCCGCTTCCTCGCCAGGGAGATGGGATTGTTTTGTTTTCTCCCTTTATGCTGCTTTGGGGGAAGGAAAATGTGGGGAAACAGGGATGGGGGGTACCCTGGTTGTGGG
>NW_010412874.1:1237-1682 GCF_000710305.1 Buceros rhinoceros silvestris | reverse complement strand
GGAGGAGCCCCGCAACCCGGGGGGCCGAGGCCGGCAGCTGCCGGTAACTGCCTGGTGCGGTTCACAGGATGGAGAGAGATGCCCAGTTTGCCCAGCGCAAGGCGGAGAGGGCCACAGTCCGGTCCCACTTCCGAGAAAAGTACAGGCTCCCCAAGGTACGGCTGTGCTGGGCGTGGGGTGGGGGGCACACAGGAGACCCCGCGGATGGGGCCGTGGGGGGACTGACACCCCCCTGCTCTGCTGGGAGGGGAAGGGGCACCCGACCCCTCGGCGTCGTGGGTTTTGGGCTGCGAAGCCCAGGTGTTAATCAGTTCCCCTAAAAACATCTTCCCACCCAATTTTTGGCCCCCTCCCATCACCCCTGAGCACCACAAGCCACCAGTCCCAAATCCTGAGACCCCCCTCCCCGACACTCGCTGCCTTGTATGACCCCCCCTCTCCCTAA
>NW_010412874.1:0-1066 GCF_000710305.1 Buceros rhinoceros silvestris | reverse complement strand
GTGCCCCCCCACTCACCCCCACCGCCGGGCGCGTGGCGGGAGCCGTGGCTTCCCGGCTGGATTAGCCAGCTCCTCGCCCCGGCTTATTTGGTGAACGTTTCCTACCTAAACTCCTAGTTTGGAATTTCCGCCTGATGAACGATTCACTCGGAACAATTTAATCAAGGGATAATTCAGCCGTTCTTGGAATTGCCACAAGCTCTTCTCCCCCCAAGCCCCCCCTTTATTCAGCAAGAGTCGCTCGGTGGTGAATAGTCTAAATTGGAGCCGGGCTAATATTAGTCCAGCAAGGTCAGCTAAGCCAAAGCGATATTGTTCAGGCTGTTCGATACGATCCAGCCAGCCTGGGTGCGAGCCCCGCTGCTTCGCACCCCCCTTCCGCTGCCAGGAAAACAACAGCTGGGGTTTATTTTTCCCCTGCCAAAAGGCAGCGACGGAAGAGATGGAGGTTTTTTTGTTCTCCGGGGGAATCGGGGATTTGTTCAGATCCGGCCCCCCGATCCTTTTGCTGCTTTCTCGTGCTTGAGATGTCCCTTCTAATCTTGCGACGGGTTTCTCGTGCTCGTTCCTGATGCCGCTTGGCAGCCGGGCTGCCTCTCGCCCTGTCTCCCTGCGGCTCTGCAGCGCGGAGCTGACCCCGAGCGACGGTGGGCGCAGTCATTAACCATACGTGTAGCTTAATTGGGTGCCGAAACCTCCCCAGCCGCTCCGATGGGAGCTGAAAGGCAATTTCTACCCGGGCTGGCTCCTCTGTTGGTGGGCGCCCAGGCTCTGCTCAGCCGCGTCCCCTCCAGGTCATGTCACAGCACGAACGAGGTTCTAACACTCAGGGACCAACCCACGCAGACCCTAAAACGGGGTGGGGGGGTGGCCCAAAGGCCATGCTGGCACCGCTGTGACCCTCACAGGTGCCTTCCGTGGCTGCAGAAGCCCCCTTCCCCCTGCAGCGTCCCCCGCCTGACCTTCTCCCGGTCCCTTTCAGAACGAGACGGATGACAACCAGATCCAGCTGGTGGGAGGTGACGTGGAGCTGCCCAAAGAGCTGGCCAAGATGATCGAGCAGGAC
>NW_010412873.1:5263-22993 GCF_000710305.1 Buceros rhinoceros silvestris | reverse complement strand
GGGAGGTGTTTTTCCTTTGAAGCCACTGTCTGCGAAATCCTGCGCTCGAGGAGCGGGCGGAGGAGGGTGGGGAGGGGAGCCGCGCCGTGCACTGTGATGTTTCGTTGATCTATATTTAATGGCTGAAAGGAAAGATGCTGTTCTTTCCTTTACCCTTACCTTACTCTTGTTCTGGTGTGTAATGTGCTTGCATCGATCGGTCAAAGTGTAGCTTCAGCTGAATCAAGTCACCACAGAGGAGGTGCAGCAGCACAGGCAGTACGTGTGATACACAGATTCATCTGGCCGGGGATCTTGGGGAAAAATAAAAAAAGCTCTGAAGAGGGATCATTTTAAAAACCATGTTAAATTTCCTCTGGAGGGATTGGAGGCATGAATACGTCAAGGAGTGGTATACAGCATCTTGTGCAGAGACATTTTCCTTCTCATACTTTGTTAGGCTGTGCTTTGTTCAAATACAGGGTGTCACGATTAACCCTGCACGTTATAAAGAAATATGCCAAACTTGCAGAAAATATTTATAAATTAATAGGCCCCTTTACTAAACACCCGGCTGTTAACTTTATTGGCTGTAGTAACTGATATTTGTGCCTGTTAAAACACGTATGCCTTTTTATTGGCAGTAACAAGATAAAAGTAAAAACTTCCCATTGCAGGTTTGTTTTCACAGGCTGTATAGATAGTCTGTATGTAAAATGAAAACAGTGAATCGGCCTGAGCTTTGGTTCATAGAAAACCTCTCCACGGAGTACGTCAAGACTTACGTATCTCAAGATAGCGAGAGGACTACCCATAATTGTGTGGAGTTTACGTAAGTCTGTTGTGGGCTTTCTGCAAAGTCAAGAGAGGGAAAAATATCTTGGTCATGCTGTATTTAGGGGTGTATTCATTCTGTCTTAAGAAATGAACTGATTATCTGACTTGTAGGCTGGGTTGATATTTTTCACACAGCCTAGTTAGTTGGTCACTGTGTAAATGGCATGGCGTGAGGGAGGGAGGTGCAGGTCTCTGGAGAAAGCTGATGCATCTCCTGCTTGTGGGCCTCTGAGACTCAAATGGCTTTAGGGCTTTTGGGAACCTATTTACCCTTACACAGGGGCCCTGAACCTGTTTACCTTTACCTGGGGAGGGGCCCCAACCCTAAACCTATACCACTTAGGAAGACTGTGATATATAAGCAAAACTTGGATATTCTATGAGGATCAAATATCCTTATGAGAGCAGTTCTGAGCCAGGTTGGCGAAGCTGTCTCTCTTCAGTCTGTGAATGACTTGACCCTTCGGGAGCGTTGACTATCAGTCAGCATCCTGCGGCAGAGAACTTGTGATAGGTCATCCTCATTAGTAAGAAGTTGATTAATGGTTCGGGACTGTGTTGAATGTGATTATGTTGCATGTTGTAGTACCAGCACAGGAGACCGCATCTTGATTACGTTGTTCAGAGATGTTTTTTGCAGTCTGTTACATAAGAGAGGCTTGGGGGGAAAAAAAAGAAAAAGAAAAAAAAAGAGTAGTGGGTTGTGCTGTGTGTACGTACTGAAGGAAATACCCCTCAAAGCTGCTGGTAGGAAGCAAAGTATTTATTTTGGAATGCTAGCTGGATGACTTTTTGTGTATTGCAAGAAAGATGCTTTTGGGAGGAAACTCCAGCTATGGTGCTGAGTACTGTTTGTCAGGTACCTTAACAGACATTAAGAGCAATAAATAGCTTATCAGCGACACAAGCTTGTGACTTTTGCTGTGTGTTTTTTGAATAACGCTACTAAAATAAATTCATCCTCACATAATGAACTGTGACAGACAGCTGCACAAATAAAAATAGAGCAACTAAAAAACAATGTGTTTGCATAATTCTGATTTGCATAATTTACCTTTGCTGGTGGATGGTATCAATTTAATGGCTGTGGTTCCGAGTTAAGTATTTGTTTTTCAAAACACATGTATAATCAACTTACGCTGCAAAGGAAGTGCTGTAAAAGCTTATTTTAGGGGTTTTAAGAAATGAATTTTTAGGTAGGGCTGTAGATTGGCATGCAAATGGAGAGATAGCATCAGCAGACTCATAAGCGTTAAATTTTGTACTAAATTGCAGATACAGTTTCTGTTTTGTGGTTCAGTGTGGTAAGATTTTTAGAAATTTCCTGTCGTGTGGAAATTTCAACATCTCTTTGCTAGGATTTCAAATGTGCATTTAAACAATTTCCAGAGGCAACTGTTTTCAAAAGTATCAGCAAGATAAGGAAAATACATTGTTACGGCACTCTACTTAAGTAAGGACCTGTGTTTGTGATGCTTATTGATTGCACTTATAAGTCATGAAGAGTTTGATATTTCAAGTTACAGCTGTGGTTTGACAAAAATGAAATGTTTCTCCCCTTTGAAGTTCTCAGTGAGATCTTATTACAGGATGAGTTTTGGATGCTTCTTTAACTGCACAATAGTAAACTTCATCGTCTAATTATTGATAACATACAAGTAAACAATAAACCATGATGGAGACAACATTTTTAAATATGGTGCATTTATTTTTGAAGTGACAGAATGACTCTTAAATAGGTATAAAACACATCTGCTTTTAAATAACAGTGAGGTTTTTTTTCTGACAGAAGTCATTACACCTGCAAAGCCATTATTTTTCTGACCTTTTTGCTTTTCTTTCTTTCTTTCCCTTTTCTTTTTTTTTAGTGGGGGCATGATGGGAAAAGTTATTTCTCGTATGCCGGTAGGAAGTCTCCATGCAGAACAGGTATACAATCTTCTGCTCAGACATTGCAGAGCCACATGATCCTTTGGCTAATGGCTCTTCTGTTGTTAGGCTCACTTGGAAAGAAGTCTGAATGCAGCAGGACACACTGAAACAGTTTCTTTGGTCCCCTTGGGATGTGCTCATTTGGTGTCATGAATTGATTGTAAAAGCAGATTGCCTGACCAGATTCTCTGGCAGTATGATGGACAAAATTGTAAGTTCAACAAAATTGAAAAGGAAATATGTTATCTGTTTATATGTAAACTGATAGCCATGATAATAGATTTTTTTTCTTGTACTAGTTCTCAGTTTATTGTAAAACTAAGAAACGGAGAAACATTTCATTATCTATGATAGCAAGTATTTAATATTTGTTTAAATTGCTCTTGGCATGCTAACTTCTAGTGCATGCTACTGGCTTTTAATCTTCAAGGGATGTAAAGCATGGAAGATGGTGTATTATCTTGTACTTTTGGCAAGTGCTTATTTTATTGAAATTTTGGAGGAGGGGAAACAAACAAACAAACAAAAAACAGCCTTCTGCTGAAACTTTAAATCTTCATACTTTTCAGACCTACCAAAAAGGTGGTAACTTTTGAAAACTTATATAACAATCGTGTTTGATGTTACGTTTTATTATGGTTTATTGCATTAGCCATAATAGTTCTACTGTCTAACAAACCATTATTTTCCACTCATTTGAATTAATTTGGAGAAGCCACAACTATTCAGAGTCCTCTTTGAGTGATAACATCCAAAATCAAGGATATCTGGGAGCCAAAAGAGCTTTTCATAAAAGGTTCTCTAGATTAATATTTTTACCCTTTCCCCACCTGTTTCTTCTACCTTTTCTTCACTTGACCCCCCTCTTTTCTTTCATTTTTTTCTTGCTAAGTTTGCAATTGATTTCTTCATTCCCTAGAATATTCACAATACAGCAATTTTCTTTTGGTCAAGAAAATTACTTTTGGAAACTGACAGTAACACTTAAATTTGTCTGATTAGCGTGATATAAACATACTATTTTTCCATCCATAGCTACATTCTTCTGTCCTAACACAGTCAGTTATTGTTCAATTAAGTAACATCAAAATATCCCTTTAAGGCTGAATTTTTGAAGGGAGCCAAATGAAATTAGGGAGGTAGAGTAAATAGGGATTATAATGGGGTTCTTAATTGTTTTAAACACACTGGATGACTCTTAACTCTTACATATTCATTTATATCAGATTAATTTCTTTTAAATTACTAAGATGTTTGGGGAAATAATTAGAAATAAGTTTGAGTGGTGGTAGGAAACTGCTGTATCTTTTAGCACCGCTAGCGTTACTGAAACATGTAATCTGCATCCTGTAAAGGTACCTGCCTTCCATAACAACCAGCAAGCAGTTTGGAAGGGTGAGTGGTAAGAGTCTCAGCGGTAACTCAAGGTGTCTATTTTAATTTCTGCTTCCCAAGAAAGTACGACTGTAGTTTTTGAAACTGGGTATCTGAAATGCAAGAAAATTTACACTGGATGTTGCGAACAGAACATGTGAACCTTATAATTTAGGTTATGGTTTTGCACCGAAATAGTGGAACTCATAAGTGTGTGTGTTTCTGGTCTGCTAGTTGATCCTCAGCTGTTTGGGGCTTTTTTGTTGATATTTAGGTTATTTTACATTTATCTGAGTGAAGGTTCTAACTTCTCTGAAGATGACATACACAATTATATGAATTGGGTCCTAGCATTCTGTTATTTTCTCCTAATGTTGTACTTGGCTGGGTAGTAATTGGGTTTCTTTGAAAGCAGGTTGTTGTTGTCCCAGTCGAGCTTGCTTGTTTAAAAAATAATCATTCTTCTTGCCAAGAGGCTGGCTGTTTCTTTACTTGTTTGGCATATGGGAAGGTAAAAGCCTTTTCACACTTGTTTTTTGGCATGAAAAATGGCATGGCATTGGCCTTGGAGGTTCATATTCAGTGCAAAGCAGTGTGAGAAGGCAGAAGGCTAGGTCAGCAAATGGTTATTGTAAGAAAAAACAGCTTAAAGGCTTTTAACAATGGGAATGGCACAAGGTTGGACATGGAAAACCTGCCTGGGCAAACCTTCTTGTTATCTTGTATGCCAGAATGTTTGGAGAGATTGAGTTCTTTAAATAAGCAGATAGCTGAAGGCATTCTTAACACCATCTTTCTCACATGCATTTCTTACCACTCAGCTTCAGGACAACTTCTGAACATGCCTAATGGCATGATCTTATTTCTGAAAGTGACATTCTGTATGATCTAGAAGCTGAAGTCTCATGGAAAGCGGGAGTTAGGCTCCTAAATGGTGTAGATGCTAAATCCAGAGTGGATAATCCAGTGAATTCTTACAAATCAAAATTTAGGTCAGTCTAAGAGTATTTTGACTCAATTTAACAAAATGATTAGTCATATTTGACACCTTCTGAATATTTCCGATGAATTACCTGTATCCTTGGTCACCACATGGTGGGAACCTGAACCTTCAGTTCAGTGCCTAACCTTGTCTGACTTAGTGTGCTTAGAAATGCACTGAATAGAACAAAAAAGCTTTGAATATTTTAAAAAGGTTTGTGCTTTAATGAAGGAGGTCGACTGTTGCTGATGAATTGTATAATTCTTGCTATTCTTACTGCAAATGGTTTTGAAGCTTGAGTTACAAGACTTTATATGTGGATTTCCACGACAGTGCTGACGTATGTCATCTGATGGTACAGAGGAAAACTGGCAAGTGGATAGTACTTCTCTTCTTTGTAAGTGTCAATAATGTAGAAGGCCTAATGCAGTCTCAAAAGTATCTTTACAATTAAAACAACAGAAAGCAGCTGGATTCTGTTTTCTTTATTTCTGTTATTGAACAATGTTCATAGCATTAATGCCTAAAAGAAGGATTTTGAGTAACAGGGTTGGAAGTCCTGCTTAGACATCACCATGTTAATTCCTAAATGCCTCTCGGCTATGTCTATGTAACTTTTCAGAAGGTAAAGTTTTGTTCGCTCTGGGGAAAAAATAGTGTTCTAATCTGTCTCAGACCTCATTAAGGATTAACTAATGCACGTGCTTTTTTTTTACCAATGACATACAGCATCCTATAGTTCAATGCATGTGAGATACACCACCATTTCTTCTTTTTCTCCTGTATGAATATGATTCTCCCTTAAAGATTTTAAAGGTTCACAAGTAGGTATTTTGGGTTGAAAGTGTTTCTGACAAGCTTGGCAGCTTATTGCACTTGTTTTCCCCTTCTGACTTACATTATCTTTGCCAGGAACAAGTAAAGTGTTGCACAAAGCCTTAAGGGTCTTGGGGGACTCTGTCTTTAATCCCTTCAAAGAAGGACGGACAGGTTGAGGTTAATTAGAAACATGCATGCCTAATCAAAGGGTAAATTTGGAATCTCAAGTTTTAAGAACTGGCATTAGAAACAGAGTCATGATACCAAGAAATCTTTGTGTAAATGGGAGCATTGAACAGAAGCCATAGTAGATCTGAGAAGCCTAATGCACTGTTCTGTGAAGCAATTGTTTAATATGCTCAGGTAAATAGGTCTTTTTAATATGTATCATTACATATTTTGGTTTTTTTTTCAATAAAAACAAATTCCAAAGCATGCATTTCTGGTCAAATTAGGAAAGTTAGTTAGCCTTTGGGTGTCTCCACTGGGATCCTGTGCACTTAATTCTCAATGCTGACTGTCATAATGAGCACTCAAAGGATGGATAATACTCCTCATTTCAGAATGGAATAAACATTTCCTTATGTTCTTTGACACCTTATATAACATAGATCTGTGCAGCAACTAATTTCTGTAGATGAAATGCAAAGATGTGGTGTAAAACTTAGCCTTTACATGTCGTCTTTGCCTTTTGAATTTTGATCAATTGTCTTAAATGTTCCCTTCTTGTAAATACATTTTAGTTAAAGGTAGCCAAGATTAATCAGCTGTGTAATTCTTACTTTTGTACCTCTAAGTCTAGGAGGTACAGTGCATGTGTAGGTCTTGCTGTCTATTTTTTCCCTCTTGTCTGTTTGAAGAGGTGTGAATTTTCGGCAGTGAGTAACAACATTTCTTCTATTTCTTCTGTGTTAGTATAAAAAGACTTAAACTGAGCAGAGAAGACACCTGTTTTTGAGTGGCAAAAATGAAATTCTCGACTTTGATTATGTTTTATGCCTTCAATTTAGCTTAGAATGGCTAACACTTTGCAGAGTTAGATTAAGTAAAGCAATTTAGTTTGATTTCCAAAATAAGTTTTTTTTAAAAAAAATTTTTAGCAAGTGCAACATTAATATTTGGCAAACATGCTGTAGCTAACAATGTCAGCGAAACGCCACATAAACTTGACCTACTTTCAGGACTTTGGGACTTCTTGGATTTTCGATATCTGGCATCTCTGCCTGACCTAAACACGCTGATGTCTTTTCACTGAAAAGCCTGCTGGGTAGAGTAACTTCAAAGAACCTGATTTTCCTGTTTGTGTGTGAAAGCCCTATATATATTTACTCACACCAGAACTGGCCAGCAAGGGGGAATGGGAGTTTCCTCTACAACATTGCTCTGCCCACCAGAGTCCTGAGGCTGACATTGCTGATGGATCGCTCTGTCTGAGACTCTTTCAGCATGGTCTCCCTCTAAAATTATCCAGCAAGGAGTTACTTGGCTTTTGATCAGTGGTGATGACAATATTTCAGGTCCCCAAATGACAGATTGCTGGTGATCTATTGACAGAACAGACTTAGAGCAACGATGTTTGTCAAGGAGCCAAAACCTCTGCAATATAAATTGCCTTTGTGGTGCGTAGTGGGTTGTTTTTTGTGTTGGTTTTTTTTTTTTTTTTTTTTTTTTTTTTTTTTTTTTTTTTTCCTTCTGTCTATCTAGTGTTCAAATCAGAGAAAGATATCTGAGATTCTGTTAATGTAAAACCGAAAAAGGCTGGGGAAGGAAGGTGGGGACAGGCAGGAAGGTACAATTGCCTTATTGTCAGTGAGTAGGAAAGATGCTAATTTAATCTTTTAATTAAAGTAGTTGAGGCAGTCTGATGATTTCTAGCAAAAACTTTTAAGAAAGTGCATTTTCAGGAATGTTTTATTTACAGAAGTGTATCAGTTCTAATAGGACACCTTGCACAGATAAAATAAGCAAAAACACAGCTTGACCATGTTTAAGAAATGTATGCATGCACATATTTTACTCATATATTATTAGCAAGTATGGAATTAGTTGCATACGTATCCGTTGTTAAAATTCCTCTCTTGCATGTGTGTTCATAACATGTATATTAACCTCAAAAGCCATGTAATTTTGAATTTTTCCTCAGGCAAAACACAGTTGTACTCTTGTGGAATTTGATAACAGAAATCCAACTGATTCAATGGGAGACCTGTACTTTACAGAATGTATCTTAGTAAAAATATATTTCTTTATTTAACCTTCTTTTACTTGACATTTCCACAATCTAATGTTTGTCATGACACAGTGTCGCGACCCTCGATGGGCTCTTCGCTGGAGCCGGAACGAATCACGCATACGCCAATATGGTGTGTAGCGAGACCCGTTTATTGTTTACAATACATCCCAATTTATAGACTCTTGTCCACTCGACTAGCTACATGGTGATTGGATAGTGTCTCTGTTACACAGACAGCACACATCTCTTAAAGCACTATGATTGGATAAAAGGGGTTAGACCCCACGTGGTGAATGTTTTGGTTAGAGCTAACAAAACAAGGCTAGTAGAGATAGAATTTCCCACACGATGATACTGCAGCTAGGTTTTGGCTGCTAAGTTTCTCAGAGAGAGTAGCATATTTTCATAGTTCTAATTTCTGCTAGAAAAATACACCAACACACAGTTGTGTGGTTTGGTTTTTTTTTTGTGGGTTTTTTGGTTTTTTTTTTGAGAACGACAGGTATTTCAGTGTTACCATAAAACAGGCAGGATGAGTAATCTCAGTAGTAGTTTGTAAATTTTATACTTCCGAATTAGTACGTTTTGCCATAGTGGGTTAAATGATTATTTTCCATATTTCATCAATATATGAGTTCCAGGTGAGGGGAAAAAGTGGTGGAGGAGTGGGAAAGAGAAGGGAAAAAAATCAGAATACTAGTATCTTACCTTACAAAGGTGCCCTTCCTGATCTGTAGAGCAGTATAGTTCTGGAAGGATAAGGTTTGTTTACCTGTTACCTATATAGTATACTTGGTATGGTATAGACCGTATAGCCGTATAGACCTCTAAAACAAGTAACCAAGTTTATGGAAATATGTGTTCTTAGGAATTGAAGAATTATTTCTTCCCCTTCCGCTGTTTTTAAATTCACTTATTTATAACATATTTAGCATGCTTCTAGTAAAATACCAGGACTGCAATAAAGCAGCAAGGACTCATGATTTCTGAAGGGCTTAATATTCTTATCATAACATTTAAGTATCCATGTTTTTCAGTTTTCTAACAAATCTTCACTGAAATGTGGTCTTTTGGTTCTAACTTGAATTTAATAACTAGGTAGTATTGGCAGGTGGTCAAAAATTGACACTTCTTTTCATCACATGGTTTTATTTAGGGGTGTCTAATTTGTAGTGCTATGCAATATAGTCATGTTTTTGTTTAACAAAAGAGAATGACTGGTTGGTATGAAAAAGCTAAGTTGGCCAGGAGAAATGGGACAAGTGGAGAAGGAAAGCAGTCCCTAAAACTGAGATCAGAGGGAGAATGGAGAGGAAAAGAGTGATTGCTCTTGAGGTTCCAAAGTTAAAAGTATTTCCCTAACTCTTCTGCCTGGTGATCCACTGTCCGAAATGCATTAGTGCTACACGGTGGACTGTAAGGATTCAGGTGAATCATTTCTATATATGATCCCTTGACCTGTTTGTCTCTAGAGAATTAGATGTCGAGCTTCCTTCCCTGTGCACATTCAAACTGGTATTAGTTTGTGCTCTTTTTGGTTCTACTCTTCTTTCATACTTACCTACCTACCTAGCAAAACCATGTGCTGGTTGGTATGTGTGTTGTACACATTAGGCTCCTGTCACCCTATAAAGAAGCTGTGTTGGTGTTTACACTGAAAATAGGGTTAATGAGTTTGACATTTAAATAATACGGCTTGGTCTTCCAGTCTGGAATAGGTTGTTGGATGTAAGTTCAGCTTTTTTTTATTCATCTGAGAATAGCAGTGCAGGCTTTGGGTACTGAGAACATATTTAGAAATACCCATTATTCTGTATGTTTGTTGAATGCACATATATTAATATATGTGGGATATTGTTATTTAAATAAAAGCTGCAAAATAAAGATGAGAAAGAGTATGAACTCCGTAAATTTCCCTTCTTATTGTTAGGCAATGCAGTAGCCACTAAAACTTGGATTAGATTAAGTTTTTTACTTTATAAAAGCAAAAATGTTTGTTTTCTGACAGTGGAACAAGATGACTGCAGTACCTTAACAGTTACAGTACAACTAAGTTAAGTAGATAGTGTAAGAGGGACAGGCATACAGGGTCTGTATTGGAGTGGAGGAGCATATGTAAAGGTAGAAATACCTACGCAGAAGTGTGGTATGGACTTCCAGTGGCTGTTTCCATACAGAAGGGAAGTCAGCCTAGCAGTAAGTGGTAGCTACAGCACCTCAGATTGCCTGTGTAATCCATCAAGAACCTTGCCTGTTGGAATGGTATGAGTTGATATGTTTCTTTGGTTTTGGATCACCTAAAGGAGGCAACATCACTGCAATAAATCCTCTTGTACTTCAATGGTGTTTGAGAATAGCTAAAATAATTCTGGTTTTGTATTCCATTCCCTTCAATGTGCATCTTGCAGTAGTTTATGTGAAAGGGTTAGAGACTTCTGATTTATTTCACAATACTGGGCTTTAGATATAAAGTGAATTTCTGAAGCACAGCTATACATCTGCATTTCACAGGAACAGTCAGAGAAAGAACAGCACAAAGCTTTTTCTTCTTTGGGCATGAATCATTTCAGAGCTTCTTCAAAACGGTGACTTACCCAGCTGAATGAATTTACAGAACATCGTGTAATGTTTTTGATGTTTTAATCTTCACCTTTTTCATATATGTGTAGAAGAGAAGAATAAAAAGGAACTTGCAGTTTAAGGTCTGAGAATTTATACCTACAAAAATTTTGAGGTTTGAATATATATGCAGTTTTTAATAATACCTAAATAAGACATTCAGGTATTATCCAAAATATAACAGATATATAAAGCAATATTGCCTCTCTCAGTTATTTATTTCTGTTAGGCAGGCTTCATCTTTTGTAAAGACTTAATGTTTGGTTGTTTTGAAACAGTTGTTATCAGCTTAATAGAATATCATGGAAGTTTCTGTGGCCTTGTGAATTCTGTTGTTGGCTTTTGTTTTGCTAATTATTTTGAACAACTGGAATCTCTCCTGACAGGATGGGAGTTCTATCACTTGTTAACAAGTGTGCATGTGTTATGTATTACATCCCTTTACAGTTTTTGATGCTACTTCATAGATGAAATAATTTTATGATGCAAAAAGGTGTTGTCAAGGGGCTGAAGCCGCTACCTTTAGATGCAGATTAGCTTGTGGTGGAAGTCCAGGAAACTCCTTCAGTCATCCTCTTTGCAGCTCTCGCTTCAAACTCTTTTATCATTCTACTTACATGAAACCAAACTTCTCAATGTTTGAGTGTCTTCAGTTCTTATCAATACTGAATTTCAGTAGGCTAATTTTGTTATGAAATGGGACCTTAGACCTAAGGTATCACAGGACCTTGAAGCTAGTTCTAAGGATCCCAGTGTTTCCCCTTGAAATAAGGGGTGAGCTCAACACTTCTGAATTAGTTTGTGACCGTTTACAAGGAATAGCAAACACAAGTACCACAGTCAGGACTATGCTTCAGCTATCTCTGCCTATGCAGAGCAGCATATAACCAACTCCCTTCCAGGGCATGTTTCGGAAATTGTGTGCTGTCGATTTGTTAACTGTAAGACTATATGCAAGAATGCAGATGGAGTAACAGACTGTAATGTTAATTTATCAATCCTCTAAGCAATCAAGCATAGTGGTGGCTCTTTGTTTTGTAGTACAGCAGTGTTTTGACAACTGAACTTAGATCGCAACCCTGTTGAACCGATGCTGTCCAAGAGGTACTCGCAGATGGTCCTTGTGCTGAAAAGTTCAAAAACCTAGCTAACACAACTGCAGAAGGGAAAATAAGTCTAGAGAGGGTGAAAACAGGTCGGGTACAAGCATGAAAATAGGATCCTCTTTGCTTACGTACTCTGCCTCCTAGAACATACAGCCCTTTCCATGTTGCTTTAGCAGATAGCTGTCTCTTGTTACACTGTTCTCAGTGCATGCGTGGCATAACGTGAACTTTTGCTTGACTTCATGTGACATTTTCCCAACATTTTTTCATGTGATGCAAGAGACATTTTTCCAAAACAGAAAATGTCATTGCTGAGCTTTTGTTCCTTGTTTAAAAAATGAAAATAAGTAAAAAGGGGGTCATTTGGAGGGGGTAAAAGAAGGTACATGTATGTCAGAGAAGGTAGTCTGTACAAGGTCCCTTCTCCATGAGAAGATGAAAGAACAGAACCAGCTTTGGCAAGAATAATGAAGCTGTACAAAGTATCAGTGAATACTCTGCTTCTGGTCCCTTACTACAGCATTAATACTTCTGTATTAACAGAGAGTGTATAAGGAAGGTATTACAGTCATTTGTGAGCAAGAGTCTGTTGCTGTTGTTCCATCGTGTACTAAGAGAGAACTGGACAGACAGCTTCTGTTCAAGCCTTGTGGTACTAGTAATAACTTCTTTCCAATCCTTTCCTCTTTTGTTTCAAGCAAATAGTTTCAGTTAGAGCAGACAGCTGAGAGAGGGATGTTTGAATTTTCCTATATTCATAGGTCGTCTCCTTCAAATACGAGTCAAGTTGATGTTGAAGTAATTAAAGTTTCTTTCAGCGAAATAATTAGCATAGGTAAGCCCTAGAATATTTGGATAATCTCTCAGCAGTTTTCTCTCACTTTCACAAGACATTAAATACTATTCTAAGTTTTGTTTGTCTTAAAAATATCTCGGATATTTTAAGATTATTTCTCAAAAGAGGTCTTTTGGAACATAATTTTTCTTGACATTCATTTTGCAAGGACAAACAAAACACAAAAGAAACAAAGGACACAAAAGGGAAGGGGCCAAGGTGGCTGATCACCTAGGCTTTGACTCAGTGGATCAGAAGGTAATCATGGACTTTTCTTTGCACTTTGTATATTGGCTAGAAGTTGCCTTCATGTATTTAGAATGAAGTAAAATATCTCAACAAGTATAGGTAATGACTGTGGTTGCAAGAATGTATAATGATGGGTTTGGTCATGTTATGGATTGTATTTATTGTTCTGGAATTACATGCAGGTAGTAATGTAATACACAATCAAATACATTTAATGGAATATAAATTTGAAAAATAAAATTTGTTAAACTTAACAAATTCCATGAAAAAATAGTTGTAGCTTTTGTAGCTGCTGCTATTTCAATTAAAATAATAATTAAAATGAGGTTCGCAGAGCAAAATTAATTTTAGAGAAATCTAATTTTCACAACTCTGAGCTATTTATATACTTGTAGTGAGCCTTGATAGTATGGTCTTTTGAAATGTACAGTGAATTTTAGAACATCTGCTGTCTGTTCTAAGTATCACTGACCTAAATGCATGTACGTAAGGTGATTACTCCTTATGTTTTTATACATGTCCGTTCTAGAAGCTGCTTAAAGCATGTCCTTGTTTTTTCTTATCCATTGTTCTGCTAGCTTGTTAGATTACGATTGGTTAAGACTTGTGGGGTTAACAAACCACTTACACCTCAAAAGGGCAATTACAATGTGGATGAAAATGCTATTTCCTCCAAATATAATCTGGAGAGAAATTTCAGTTTAAAAACCATGGTTTCTAGGAGCTATGTTTGTTTACCACTATGTTTGGATATAGCAGAGTACTTCATCTCCTTTATTTGTGGTAGAGATTTTTTTTTTTTTTTTCCCCTGTGGTCAGAAGACTTTTGAATATTTTTTCTTTTTTTTTTCCTTCTTCCAGTAGACTGTTTCACACTTGAGCACCCTTCCCTGACATCCCTCAGTCTTCTGTTCTCATGAGCTTTGCTCTAAGCTTCATGACCTGTGTTTTCAGATACTAGCTGGCCTGTTTTGGATCCTGTTTTTTCTTGAGTTAGGGCACAGTCTGTTGTTAGTGACAGAACCAGAGCTCACTACTCACTACAATGGTAACATGGAATTTTGTGGCATCTCATTATTTGCCTCAAGATGGTCCCAGCAGAGCTCTTCCTTTTATTCCGGTATGGCCTCTGTTACAGGTGCAAGAATGTATCCAATCAAATGCTAATAAACAGCTGACATGGGCTTCGAGTTAGCTTGTAAGCAATAGCGTTTGCTCACTGAAGAGCGGAGTGGTTTGTACTGATGCACTTTATCATGGCGTCTGCCCATCACCTACATGAAAAATTCTACTGCTGTACTAGTTGTAGCAGATTTAAAGTTTCTAATAATTATCTTTGAAAGGTCATGGTGATCAGGGGAGATTCCTGAGGACTGGAGGAAAGTGACCATCATTCCTGCCTTCAAGATCTGGGGAACTACAGGCCAGGCTTCCTCACCTTAGTCCCTGGGAAGATGATGGAGTAAATCCTCCTGGAAATAATTTCCAAGCATATGAAGGACAAGAAAGTGATTTGGAGTAGTCAGTGTTGATTTATGAAGTTGACGTGCTTTACCCGCTTGGTGGCCTTCTGCAATGAGATGACTGTGGTGGATGAAGGGAGAGCAGCGAGTGTTATTTATTATGGCCTTATGGGAGACTTATGACAGTCTTCCATAACACACTCATAGACAAGCTCTTGAAGTACAGTGATGAGGGCTGAAAACTGGCTGGGCTTAGAGGATTGTGGTCAGCAGCATGAAGTCCTAGCTGGAGGTCAGGCACTAGTAGTGTATCCCAGGGGTCAATACTGTGTCCTTAATACTGTGTCGCTTAACGTCTTTGTTCATGATCTGGGTGATGGAACAGTTCCATTCAGCGAGTTTGCAGCTAATGTAAAACTCGGAGGAGTGGCTCATTTGCCAGAGGATTGTACTGCTGTTCAGGGACGTGTTAACAGGTTGGAGAAAAGAGCTGGTAGGAACATTGTGAAGTTCAGCAAATGCAAAATGCCAGATTCTGCACCTGAGTTGAATAACTTCTTGCACTGGTACATGCTGGGGCCATCTGGCTGGAAGACAGCCTTTCAGAGAAGGATCTGGGGTTCCTAGTGGACAAGTCTAACACGAGCCAGCAGTGTGCTCTCATGTCAAGGAATCACCGTGAGGTGATGAGAATTGCCTCTTCTCTTCTACGCCGCATTGATGAGGCCACATCTGGAGAGTTGTGCACAGTTCTGCCGCACTTCTAGATCACGACTGTTCTTTGGCTTCTGCTTTGTCATCTGCATTGTCTCAGATATTAGTAGGCTGCAGTATCAATTTAACTGTTACTTACATTAAATGAACAAGATTTTAAACTGGGAATGGAAGCTGTCTGGAACCAGGGAAGAGCCTGGGCTATGGGCCTGATGTGTTCCCACTAACACTTGTTTTTGACACTGTCGGCAGCTGGTTTCTCTGCAAATGGGAGTCTGTGTATTATCTTCAAATTGAACATTGGATGCACAGATCATCCCAAGGATGTCAGTTGCATTGGTTACTGTGGTTTGCCCAGCATCCAGAAGAATTTTCTTGGCAGGCAGATGGCAAATAAATGTTTTGATCCTGACTGAAAACTTAAGATGCAAAGGAACTCAAAGCTTTGCATGGTTTCTAGTATGGCTGGTATGCCTTTACCAAGGATGTCTTTATAGCACCATTCAGACTTGCCTGAGAGCAACTCTTCTACATTCAAGAGCTAGTCTGAAATTCAGAATTCACAGTAGGTGGAGCTGGATCCCTGAGGAGCCATCATCAGGATATTTCAGGAATCTCATTAGAGTTTTCTCCAAAGCAGACGGTCTGTGATTTTATTAGCCATTGATCTTCATTTCATTTTACCAATCACTGATATGGCAGTCTACTTTGAATAAAGTGATGTGTATGTCTCAAATTACTCTGGATACTGGAATTGGAGAAGTATGTGTAGCATGCTTACTTTTTTCTATTGCTCATGGGATACACTGTGCACCATCATCCCTGTGGTTTTTAATGTGTTTTCTCAACAAAACCAAGGAGAGACGTTTGCAGCGAAAGACCAGTGATCTCTGGAAAACTGTGGATTAATGTCTTGAAGGTTCAAACTATCCTAAAAATAAACACTTGACTGCTGGAATTACATTTCTGTGGTATTACTAATGATAGGAAATGCCTCTTTAATATTACAGATTGTAGAATTGGGGTTTTTAGATTTTTTTTTTTTACATATCGAAGCATGTAAAATAAGGTAATTTTTGCTTTGTTTTGAGGAAGTTGCTTAAATGTGCACAACTGCTTGGAACACCCTGTATTTTCAGACTTACGGGGTGATGATAACAGAAAATGAATGATTACTATTTGAACACATTAGTCTTGGATGTGGAGAGCATAATCTATTGAGATTTGAACAGGTGGTTCATCATTATATAATGTAGTAAGTTGCATCTTAACACCAACTTGATCAAAAAATCAAAAGGCGATTTGGTAATAAAGTCCTTTTACGTTCATATTTTGTATGGACAGGGTTTGTTGGGAAGGGAGAAGTGTGGGCAAATGATGGTAAAATTGGATTTTTAATACTGCTCTTAGAGAACATGAATGAAATCTAAATTCTACTTTATAAAGACAAATCCATGTGACACTAAAGGTTTTGGGTATTGTTTTATAGTGTTGTGTAGGTGGATGATCTATTTTTTGCTAGCTGTCTTGAGCTGGATTTATTTTCTTGTAAACTAAGTGAATCATTGAATTTTATAAAGCTCCAGAGCTATGTGGTGGAAAGCAGATTCCGCTGTCCTTTAACAGAGGAGTACTAACTGTGTTTTTTTTTTTTTTTCTAGTTTTTGTTCCTACAGACCCAGAAATCCTGGGATAATTGAATGGGATGAGCAATCTGATCATACGGAATGAAACCAGAGTTGATCCTCTGATGTATTGGGTTTGCATTCTAACATAAATGTTTTTGTACCAGTCTGCATGTACAGGCTTGAGTTCTGGATCATAAGCTCTCCCAAATTTTATGGAAATTACAATTGTTGATCTTCCGAGTTGTTTCTCTGAGGGATCAAAACCTCTAGAGGGTGCCAAGAAACTGGTTTTGTTTAAAGAAGTTGTTAGGTTCTGTACTACTAAGGTCAGAAGTGCAGGTCAAAGTTCAGTTCCTGAAAGCTCTTGGTGCCCTCAGTAATTCAGGTGCCTTAAAAATGCCTGCTCCTTTAATTTTGGTTCTGAAGTCTTTCTGCTCTGCAGTGATAGTCTTTTTTGTATTTTTCTTTTTATATGAGGCACTAACTGTATGATTGACAGGACTGGCTTTGGTTTTTTTTGTCAATGTTGGGCAAGATTAAGAGTTAAAAAGGAATGAGAAACTCAGTAATCTGTAGATATCCAGATCCTGGAGTTATAGAAAGCCTTAGTCAAAGAAACAGTATTTATTTCTTAGTGCATGCACAGTGTGACATTAGAAACATCAAGTTTTCTTCCCATTTGGAGAAATGATGAATAAAGATTAAAGTATGTTTATTCATCATTTCTCCAAATGGGAAGAAAACTTGATGTTTCTAATGTCACACTGTGCATGCACTAAGAAATAAATACTGTTTCTTTGACTAAGGCTTTCTACAACTCCAGGATCTGGATATCTACAGATTACTGAGTTTCTCATTCCTTTTTAACTCTTAATCTTGCCCAACATTGTGACCTTCACTGTTGCCAGGTTTTCAAAAGCCCCAGCCAGCCTCAGGCACACATTGCATTTTGGGGGGGGG
>NW_010412873.1:1442-5065 GCF_000710305.1 Buceros rhinoceros silvestris | reverse complement strand
CAGCTACAGGATAGAAACTCCAGGAACTAATAGTCTTTAAATAGTTACTTCTAGCTGACTTCTTGTAACCACATTTTAAGAGAAACTAGATAAGGCTTTTAAAGAAACTGTCTAATAGCAGTTAAGTGTGTAAAGTATTGTCAGCTGGACTATATACCAAGCATTGTCGCTGCCAATCAGTTGCAAATAGTGGTGAAGAGGACACTATCAGAAGCAGCAGGCTAAGAATTGCTCCTGCTACACCTTGTCAGAGACGTGAAATTTGCTTTTTTTCTTGTCTCTCTCTGTATAGGCATGCCAAAAATACCTGGATATGTACATGTATCTTAGTTTGAAATGTTCCTAGGAATTCTTAACTGCAGTCTTGCGCCCAACCTCTCAGACTTAAAGTGGCTTTACTGGAAGGAAGAAGGGATGAATCTGTTCCAGAGAAAATGATGTGGTATGCATTGGATTAAAGATTACCTGAATAATTTCAGAAAAAAAACCCCCAAGAGTTTAAGGATCCTTATCCTTCAGTGCAATCAGCTGAGACACTGCAAATGAGTTGAGAAGGGTCTCACTGGACTGAATCCTGATCTAGAAAAAGCACCTGCAGAAGATGGTAAAGGAGCTGAAGCTATTTTCTCTTGACAGCTGAAGGGAGTAAATTGATTGCAGTCTGCTAGTACCTTGCAGGAAGGTGATTTCTGTTGGGGGGGGCTTTTTAATTTTGTAGCAATTAATAAGGCTTGGACTTGGTGGCTAATATTAAATAAATAGATTTTAGAAATTAGTTTAGACTTTTAATACTGGTTATAGTTCATCATTGAAGGCTATATATATATTTAAAATACACAGTCAAATTGGAAAACTATTATATTGTAGATGTTGGATCAAATAATAGTATTTTATGGCCTTACTAATGAATACATTACTGAGCTAATGCATTTGAGAGGTTGTTATTTAAATTGCTCTCAGTTGCTCACTAATGTTTAGTGTACTGGTTGTATATTCTGTCCTTCCTTTTGAAAAAACACCTGAAGCTCATTTATTTCTCCTTACATTACCCATGGTAATACCACTAGTTACATTACTGATGGTATTACATATTTCCTCTGGCTCTGGAATGATTACAGGAGAAACATATATTTATAGATACAGTAAACCCTGATTTTTTTTTTTTTTTCCATGATGCTGGAGTAGAAGTATTTTGTAAAATTTAAAATAGTGAATAAAATGTCATGCACAGCCTTAAGGACCCGGTTCTTTCTCCATTTGAAATTCATGAACTATCAGAATTCCATCTTGCTGTCTAAATATTCCTCAAAACTAGCATCAGAAGGTGAATCATAGCATTTGATTACCTTTTCTGGTTGTTTCTAAGTTTTTATATCTATCCGCTTCTTAAGAGTATAAGAGAAAGTTTGATTTAAATAGGATCCTTGCTAATATACAGTAATAGGTACTGGAAGTATGCTTTTGATGATGCCCTGTTTTGGTCTTTCGTGTGTTAATTTGTTTTGAAATCTCTCAGAATACTAATGGTCATAAAAGTCTGTTCCAAATTTTGGCTAATTGACTTATTGCATAATGAATGTAGTAAGAGCTTTTTTAGAAAACTAAAGAAGTGTAACTGGTCATAAAATTTCCTGAAGCTTGAGTTAATTTTGCCTCTGCTACAGTTGTTAAGCTACAGAGGTAAATTTTTTCATGGTGTGTGTATCATATCAGCAAGTAAGACTGAGGAACATGGGAAGAAAGATGTTGGTGTCAGATGATGTTGTTCTGTTTTTTAATAAATGTTTGTGATGACTTTCTAAAATAATTCAACTACGTTGGTGAGGTAGCCTTAAAGTGATGCTTTTCTGTTCAAACACTGGTGCAAGCATCTCTGCACCTTAGCATAAGGATCGCTCTATGTAATGCTTTCCTGCCACGATAACTTCAGAACTTGTTCCTAAACCTGACTCTAAAATCAGTTCAGGCTTCAGTGAGTATTTTGGTACTTGGCAATGCCTGAACATACAAATACTTAAAATGATAGATGCCAGTTAGTTTCTTAATAATAATGTGAACAACTAGTGTTATGATGCTTTAGCTCTTCCACCATCAGTACAGTGTAGGCTTGGACAACTCTTTAGAACATGGGTTTCAAATAGACTTGAAGTGTGTTGACAGTTTTGCAATGTAGAAGCAAGTGTGTCTCTTCTGCAGCTACAACTACTTATCTGACTGGTACTTCTGAAACTGAATGTAGGCTTCTCAGGTGTGCTGATAAAACTTCATTACTTTTCGATGCCTGAACCGTGTTATGAAGAGCAAGAAAGCATTTGGATATGTTTTAAAGTGGAAAATAGAAGGGGAGAGGAAGGGTGTTGATACTTCCAGTTTGTTCTTTTCCAAATTCCTTACTTGATAGATAAAGATCACTTCCTAAGATTGCAGCAAAAACTACAGACACCTTTTATAAAATCCAGCTGTTGCAGACTAATGAGTAGCTTTTGGTTATTAACACTCTAGACACCTACAAGTTTTGTTCTTGTGTTTTAAGGTCTCTCCTTTCCAAGCCCTGATGTGTCTTATATAATATACGACTGCATTTTTATTTCTTGAGGATAGAGAATTATATTTAAGGCAATTTGTATCAATTTTGATACACAGACGTGTTTGCAGCATAATGTATATACAGTTTTATAGGACTTATCTCTACCTTAAATGTGATATTGTAATCCTACTACATTCTCCCCAAATGCTTCTTCTGACAAGGTATTTGCTAAATTAAATCAGAAGAATTTACCTTGTCAAAGGAAACATTTGAGGAAATTTAATAAAACTTCAGTGATTAGAAAAGTTTCTTGGAAAATTGTAGTGCCTGTTATGAATAATGAAGAGCTGGCCGAACAACATCGTAATGTAACTTGTAGTGTTGCTTTTTATTGCTTCCCAAGTAAAGGAAACGCAGAGCCCCTTTGAATGCCTGTGTGCAGCTCATTCCCAGTCAGCATGCATTTGTCGTAAATCCTGGTTTTCCCCAAAATAAAATGGTAATTTGTGATTATGTTTTCTCTAAAGAATAATGACTGATGTAACCTAAGCACCTTTAAATGATGTGGAATAATTCATTATATGATGATATGTAGTTTACAACAAAGTAATTCTTGTAAGAGTGCAGTGACCAAAATTGTAACTTTTTTGTAGTTTTTAATCATTTAGACTTGTAAATTGAAATGGATCAGATAATTATGAGGCCTCAGTTACGGTAGTGACAGCTCTTTAGTGAACCAGGAGTTCGGAAATAGAGCATCTCATAACTACCTGAGAGAGAAAAGCATGTGCAAGTAGAAAATGATTCTTGTGCTTATTTTTATACTCAGTGTATTAACAGCTCCATATTTCAATTATGAGTGGCTAATTAGAACCCTGGTTTAAAGGTAGGGCCACTAATGGGGTTTTAAAAACTTCACAGGACCATTTATCACAAGTATAAAGTTCTGAATTGATTTTCACTCTGGACTTCTTTCATGATGCAAACTGTTACAGTGCAGGAGTGCCACATATTTGTTTGCCTGGAGATGCGGCATTGCCTTCAGTTGTGTCTTAATCACTTAAATGCTTTTTTTTTTTTTTAGGGGCCTTTTTTT
>NW_010412873.1:0-1234 GCF_000710305.1 Buceros rhinoceros silvestris | reverse complement strand
ATTGCCTTCAGTTGGTTTTTAATCCCTTAAATTTTTTTTTTTTTTTATAGGAGCCTTTTTTTTTTTTTTGAGGGATGCTAACAGGATCCTGTAAACCCTCTATTTGGGTTGTCAGGCATCTTAAAATATACTCTTTATCTGTGGGGTTTTTTGTTTGTTTTTTTTAGTAACATACGCACCCAAATATTTGTTTCAGAAAACTTGGAAGAAACTGTGATGGGGTCTCCTGCTTGCTTCAGGCAGAAGTGAAGTCTTAAAGTGATTTTCATTGTTTCCTGAAGGATGCTGTGCTTATAGATCTTGAGCAGCTACCTGCTAGTCAGAAAGTCAGATCGCTTGTTCTCTCCATTGCCTCTTGCACTGTATTCTGAGGGTTTTGGCTAAACCATCAAACCTTTGCTCTTAAGCAGTGAATAAATCATGAAGTCGTTTAAATGGTGTGTAGCTTTCCTTGAGCCAGTTTGAGCTTTGTCAGAAGAGATGTGGTTTTTATGCTGCTGTTGGGCTGTGTGATCTGGATGAGTTGTGCCTTCTCAAAGGTGCAAGGACCGGCTTTGCTCCACAGTCGGAGTCTAGAACTGTCACTCTGGGGGGAAAACTGCTCTGTTGAAGATAAGACTTTCAGAAAGGGGAACTGAAGATGCTTTCTCAATTTATAGAAATCATGCTTGAAGGAGCAATTGCAATGTCAGGTGAAATAAAAGAGCATTATGTAAGGGATCTTGAAACATCCCCAAGCTGAAGTAATCAGGACAAGATTCAGTCCACTTTGCTTTCTGCATCCTTCCTTATGATAAATCTATTAAAGTGCACTCTGACTGTTACAGAGGAGGTAGAGGACTTAGTGATTAACAGCTTGTGTTGTAAGACTAGCTTTACAGCAGAGGGAAATGGTATGTCTAACAGTTTCATGCAAATAAAATGTACGTCTTCCAAAAATACCCTTGTGAGGGTGTGAGTTTTTTTTTTTTTCTGAAACTGGTGAAATGACTTATGGAAAACATTAAGCAGTATTTGGTCAACATTCAGAAATATAGTAGAAAGTTCAGCAAGAAGCACATTAGCCACTATAAAAAGTAATTTGTATTCTGTTCAAGTCTGTTTAAATAACCCAATTGTTAGTTCTAAATAAACACCCAGTAATAGAATATATTTGGCTATTAGTGGAGTTCAGACTAGTTCAGAATGGCATTTTAGCTCTATCAGGGTGTCCTGGGTTCAACATGGAGGAACC
>NW_010412872.1:1266-1987 GCF_000710305.1 Buceros rhinoceros silvestris | reverse complement strand
GTCCCTTCCAACTCAAACCAGTCTGTGATTCTCTGTCATACCACAGCAGCCACGCATGCCAGTATGTTCACCCTGACTGCCCCCTCCAAAACAAATGCCTTGCCATGAATTTCTCTTACACCCTACGGGGCTGCTGAAATTTTCAGGCGGTGTCTAAAGAATTAAAATTTTGCATTTACTGGAGTTTCATCCCACTCCTCCAGCAATCAGTGGTAAAACACTTGAACCCAGGGGTAAACGCACACTGTAAACAGTTCATGGTGGGTGAAAACTCCTTGCAGAGGACAACATCAAGCACTCATTTTCCACCACCCCCACAACCCGTGCTCTGGCTCTGGCACAGGCTCTTGGTGCTGCACAGGTTTTCCCTGAAGCAAAGACGCCCCCAAAACCTCGTGGGAAATTGCAATTGCTCAGGTTGGCCCCAGAGGCCCAAGGCCACTGGGAAGGGAGCACTGCACCCTGCCCTTGGGGGTGACCTCCCTGGGGTCAGCAGGGCACAGGGAACCACCCCGGGGTGCCACGGCCTGAGGACCCTCCCTGCAAAAGGAGAAAGTGGGGGCAGGGCTGGGTGCAAGGGCACAGGTGCCTGTGGAGGTGGGTGCCAGGGAGCAAGTGGTTGGGGGAGGGATGCAGGGTGCTAATAACCTTGTGAGGGGGTGTGGAAAGGGACTGTGTGGGTGCAGAAGTAGGTGCAAGGGAGGGAAGTGCCTGTGGAAGA
>NW_010412872.1:845-1096 GCF_000710305.1 Buceros rhinoceros silvestris | reverse complement strand
GGTGGGTGCGAGGAGAAGCCGTGGGTGCAGGAGTGGGTGCAAGGAGAAGCCGTGGGGGCAGGGCTGGGTGCGAGGAGAAGCCGTGGGTGCAGGGCTGGGTGCACGGAGAAGTCGTGGGGGCAGGGCTGGGATCAAGCGGTTGTGGGGGTGGTGCAAGGCTGGGTGCAAAGGGTTCAGTAAGATGCAGGGTGCCAGCGGGTGCGGAGCCGCGTTCAGGGAAAGGAAAGTGACCTCAGGGGAGGTGCGAGAGA
>NW_010412872.1:0-256 GCF_000710305.1 Buceros rhinoceros silvestris | reverse complement strand
CTTAGGGGTCGAGAGGTCCCGGGTTCAAATCCCGGACGAGCCCTTTGTTTTTCACCACACATACCAACGGAAGCAAAAGGGATTTTGTGCGGTTTTTTTCTTACATCGGCACCGTTTTTCCACGTCATACACACACGCCCTCCTTTAAGAGGAGAATTCACCCGTGGGAAGCGTGAGGAGAGAGGGCATACAAGGAGTGAGCTGGGGGAAAAAAAAAGGAACGAAAAAGGGCTCGTCCGGGATTTGAACCCGGGAC
>NW_010412871.1:0-11318 GCF_000710305.1 Buceros rhinoceros silvestris | reverse complement strand
CTGCTGACCAGGATAAAAATAATTAAGTAGATCTATCTTTCACCTGATCCAGCATGTCAGTTCTTTTGCTGCAAAGATTAACACGTTTTAGTTTCATGAAAGAACAGCAATGATGTCAAGGCTGAAGATTCCTTCTTGGAAAACGCTGCTGTCACCAACTCATTCTCAATTCATCAGGAATGCACAATTATTATAATAATATACCCACAGAGGGTAGCTGCGATGCAAAATTACAATTCACAAGCTGCAGCAACCAATCACAATAGCTGCAGATTCGTTAATTAAAGCTAATGCTGTGCATGGTTCACATTCTCATGTGCATTCTGGGGAAACACCTGAAAACCACTCAGGTGTGTTACACAGGTCACTCTTGTTCAGCCTTGGAGCATTAGTAATGTATAACCTTACACGGAACCAGTTTTTTAAAGAAAAATATCTCAGGGTGAAAATTGCTTACAGAAATGCAGAAAGAGTCATATCTGGAAGAAAATTTTCAGTCATTTTTTTGCACAGAGTGAAGAAATCACTCTTGGCAAGACCAATAAAGTTCTTATTGCCTAAGGATTCCAAAATGGAAAAAGAAATGGAAGTCAAACTTTTCTCTGTTTCTACTTAAAATCAGGAAAGTCTATAAAGATAGTAACTAGAATAAAAGTACTAAAAGCACTTCCCTGTTTCATGAAAATAAAGTAGGTATTTATTGAAGGAGAAAATACAAATTGAAAAGGATTTTTCAACTGATAATTGACTTGATAATTCACAAGTATTACGAAAAAAGCACGGCAGGAGCCGGACGTTTGTGATTTCCCCACTAAACCAAAGGAGAATGACGTGTCTCGTACTCTTCAGGAAAACTTTACTTCTCAGTGGCCATCTTTGCCTATACATCAAGTTGTTTATAGAAATGTGTACTAGTTGCTTAAATACAGCTGTGAATAGATAGATAAGAACCGACAGACACGCCTGGCCCTCTGGTATACAGTGATGTGGAGAGAACTGCCCTACTGTAAATCACAACGTGTTACACTAATGCACGCACATTTTTCCTGACAACACTGGAATTTAAAATGTATAAATACCATATCATTACATTCATAATTACTTACTGAAGCGTAATGATCATATGAAAATCTCAGGAAACCATCTGTCTCCACAGACACTGCACCACGGTTCCGATTGCTCATGAAACAGAGTCATTTGAGCTGCCATTCTGGATTCTCTCCTTGGAAAGACAGACACCAGCTGGCTGGATTATGGGCCTTCATGTCTAGAGCTTATTCTGGGCTTTTACAAGCAATCAGTGACTTATATCATGATGTCGTTTTCACGTTCAGGATACGCTGTTGTAGCATGGCGGTGAGGGGAACAGAGGAAATCGTACAAATTATTCTCCAGGTACAAAAGTTTAATGCTTTTGTTTAGATTTAAAAGAAGAAAAATAAAAAGCTCTGTGAAAAATAGATGTTTTTCACAGACTCTTATAAAGGTGCAAGCATAATATTTTTAGCTTTCTCCTGCAGTCCCTCAGTCTCCTGCTCCCTAAAACATTCTCATATTTATTTTTAGAGTGTTTAGAACTGGCAGTATGCCAAAGGATGTAAACCAGGGGTCTCAAACTTACTAAGTCCTAAGAAACTAAGAGCACTTGATCCTATATACCTGTGCAGCAGTTCAAGCACATCCTCCTTACTCAAGTATTACTCATACATTGAACAACTCTGAAAGTTCTAAGACATGGCAGTACGATGTGCACCCATTTTATTTTCGCAGCCCAGCGCACCACTCACAATGTACCTTTTCACATTTTCATCTTTACTGCCTTCAACCTGTACCAATTTTGTGGTCCCACAGAAAGAAATGGTTCATCTTTTTAGTCTTAGGGTCAATTCTGGGAACTGCTGTTCCCCTAAATTTCATTAAAACATTAATTCCATCTTAAAGACCGTGAAAAAATTCTCCACTACTCCATTAGTGCAGGTTCCAGCCAAATGTTGTATTAAGCCTACCATTCCTTCTAGATTTGTCAGTTCATTGCTGCTTGTTTTGTCACCAGACAGTTTTTCTGTAAACATGTTTTCTAGTCATTAAAAAATATTAGTATTATTTCTGTTCTGCATAATTGAAGGGCCAATGAAATCAGTGAGATGTCCTTTCATTTTAATGGGATCAGACTTAGCTCAGTTAAACTTCAAGTCCAAATTCATGCTCGCTAAGAGCAGAAGATGCCTGATTCTTCAGTTATGCAACTTTCCTTGTTTGAGTTGGGGTTTTCCACCATCTTTAAAAGACTTATTCCTGCTTACCTTTTTTATCCTAAGCCACATTTTGGCTGTACATGAAATTGATCTCCAGACTGTGACTCTTGAGCCACACATCTAGGGGACAGGTCAAATAAAAGTTCCCAAGATACGGTTTTGTTACAGAACCGGTAACAGTGATTTGCAGCAGGGATACAGCTGGGTAATCTGAATCCCTAGATGGGAAGGAAAAGAACCAGCTAAAATTGTAAGACTGATTCATATGCCAACTCCATGGCTAAAGCAGATTCACCCACAGACCCCCTAGAGACAGAATTATTTCCTATTCGGTAAAAAATCCTGAGCCCACCTTCTACATCCCTACTTTCAGTTATTCCACGTGTATGTTTTGTGGCTCCCATCCACAAAATTTTTGTTCCACGTGGTGTAAGATTAAGGAATCCAGTCAGCTCTGGTATACAGTCTCACCCACCCTACAGACAAATGTGTATTTTTATCTCCTTTCTAACTCCATATTGTACCTTTATCTAATAAGTACAATGAGGAAAAGGACAGCTTACACCCAACACGCTTCATTCCCATCTCAACTGATGAGATCAGTTTACGATGTGTGAAGAGGAAACCTTGATTCTTGATGCCATTCCTGATTCTTCTACTCAGCTGCTAAATTTCTTCGTTAAACACACTGCACAGAATTAAGGTCACTATCAAAAGCTACAGATTTCTATTGGTCCCTAACTAGTGCTTTCACAAAGAAACAGACATTTCATTGCTTATAAGCAATTAATTTTAAAAGCCTGCATCTTGGTAGCCTGACATGTCCTGTAAATTCTGTGTATCTCTTGTATTCCGTATCTCCTCAAAAACCTTTATCCCACTTCCCCCAAGTCTACAGTATTAAGTGTCTGACTCTTCTTTGCTATACAGCTTTCACAGAGTCACCTCACTGATGAAATGTCTGTTTGCTGGGCCGAACTGTCAGAAGTGTTAGTGTAAGAGTGCAGAAACCTATTACATGTTTCTGAATCTACATGAGGATTCCATGTAGAACCTTCTCCCTGCTGCCTGCCCCTGGTGAAGAGGATGCTGAGAAGCACATAAAATAAGGGTGGATTAAAATTTTTTCCACATATTCTTCAGCATCAGCATGACATTTCTAGAAGAAAACCCTGTAGCATCTTCACGGAAAAAAAAATAGCTGTACATTCCAACGTAACAAGCATTCCCCAGCCATATCCCTACTGCTCACAAATTCCACACAGATCTTTTGCTGAAAAACTAAGTCACTTAGAAAATCTAACACAGAGACAAAGGAAACATACATCCAGCTTTCTAATTTTGAGTTATATCAGAAACCTATTGGGACCTGCCGCCCCCCATCCTAACCCCACCCATCCCCCCAAAAAGGTGTGGTGGAACAGAGGGTGTTCAGGGAGATGTAGCGTGAATGAGTCTCTCTCTCCCTAACCTGTTCCAGCTGTTGTCTTACCACGGGAAGGGGACAGAATAACAGAGCTGCATTCCAATGCACTCAGGATATACGGTCCTTGATTGCAAAACTAGTAGCAAAAGGGAAATGAGGTTGGTTATGCAACATGCAGAGAAACAAAAAAAATCTTCTCTGTCTCTCCTCAACTCCTAACAAACTATTCAAGGAGTTTTGTTTTCTGCTTCCTGCTCTAGTACCCAGGTGTTCCTACTGCCGCAGTTTACTGTGGTCACTGCTTTTTCAGTTTCTTTTTTAATGAACTGGAGGTAAATGGTTGCTCAATAGTAGAGTTCAAAGATGAATTATGAACCAAAAACAAATTCACATTTCTTCAATAGCATAACTAATTTCAGTTTCCAGGTAAGGTTAAAATAATTTTGTCATGTGAAAGTAAATGAAGAAGATACTAAATTTATAATTTTTAGATAAGCACTTGCCAGTCCACAAAGCCCACATAAAAAAATAAAACTATCATGAAAATGCATATATATTCACAATTCTGTCAGGACTGCAACTACTCTTTCCAGATAACATCTTGACGATATATGCAGTAACATTCTGGAAAACTACGTTTTCAAAATGAACTTTAAACTCAGCTCTTTTGAGCTGTAATATTTGACTAAGGTTACATGTGAAGTTTTCAGAACTCTGTAATTCAAAAATTGGCCAAACTTCTCCAAACTTCACTGACACACCCTATTTTTTTTAAACCAGGAAAATTAAGGCCAAAGGAAAGCTTAAAGCGTGATCAGTTTTGTAACCTTATAAAAGGGGCCACAAACATAACCACTTAATAATGTGAAGAATAATATGTTTTTGATTTGACCATATAATGTAAGAAAAATATATTAGGAGAGGAATTCAATAGCCTTAAACTTCCCAAATCCCATAAGGTATGTTTATCATTTACCATATGTACAGTGTCTGATGTGCATACAAAGACTATGGATTTGAGATCTTTTCTCAGACCAGCAGCTTGAACATATCATATCCTGCAGTTTCATGAGATCCAAATGAGATGCAGAACATGCACTGTTTATGCTGTCTTTATGGAAAGTGGTATTTACATTACCAGAATTTAGGAGATACTTGTTAACGAGTGGTAGAAAGAAGCCGAAGTACATACATCCCTTTCTTAAACTGTTCAGTGTTTTTGATGTCTTAATTATGCCCTTTTATGTTCTGCAACACACAAGGAAGGCCAAGCATCTACCATTATCACTTCCACCAATGAGAAAAAATAAAACATTTCCAAAATAGACAAAAAAACACCTCATAATTTCAGATGGTATCTTCCACCTTTTTGTTCAAGGTCCCCTGTAATAAAAAAAATGAGAGACAAAACCTTTGAGCTCTCATTTTTCATTTCCTTATGCACAAACAATAAAAAGACTTTTACTGGGTATAGAGATTCCTATCCATTAAGATTCAGAAATAGAAAAGCATCTGTGGAAAAAAGTGTAAAGAAACAAAGGGGAAAACCATTATGATAATTAGAGTCGCGTGAAACTTGGCTGTTATGGTATGTACAGTTCATCCAAACCTTTTCTTTGGCTTTGGTTCATATCCCAAATGTTGCTTTGACTTCTGGGCTTAAAGGAAGCCAAAAACTCCAAGTGAAACACTGCCAAATCCAACATATTTTTGCAGGTTTAGGGTCAAAACCATGCAAACCCTCAGAGTTCCTCCTACCATCATAAATCAGCCCAAATTTGCCAAAATGTTCTTTTCAGTTCTGCATAAGCCTTTTCACTACACTCTTGTGAACTCAGGAGGAATGACTTAATTCTAGGCAAATCACTTTGTCTCTACCAACATACTATATTTAGCCATGTGCCCACTAATTCTAAAATTTTAAAAACAATTTCTCTTGATGTGTCCAATACTGACATCATATGTAGAGGTAGTTTTCCAAAACTTACCTAGAACCCTTTTTAGAAACAGATGTCACATTAGCCTCCTTCCAATCCTCTGATAAAAAGGAAATTTTAAGCAAGTTATAAATTCACATTTTTCATCTCTTAACTCCCAAGAAGATTAGAATGAAAAGTACTTGGTTCTGACAGCGACTTGTCCTGACCACAGTCTCGCTCTGCTTTGAAGAAGAGGTTGAATGTGATGGTGCCCTCTGAGGTTCCTTTAACCTGAATTATCCCCTGATCCTATGGATGATGGCACTGTTAATGTTGTTAACTGTTCTGATCACCGATTTGGTAATCTCTTCTTCTAATACCTCACTTTGAAATAAATTTTCCAATGGTTTCCCCTCTCAGACAGGAGTTCCAGAAGAAACTTCAGGAGAAGAAAATTTCTTACACATTTTTGAAGTCATGATCTTATTTTCTGAAAGCATTATTTATACCTTTTGATTATCTTTGGCTCTATAGATTTGTCTGGCAGGCTTCTGCCTTCTGACATATTGGAAAATTACTAGTTTGAATGCATTTCACTGCTTACTCCTCATTGTGCTTCGCGCATTTAATGGTCTGCCTATTTGTGCTTTTTACATTTTACTTGCCAGGTTTCTATTTTTTCTATTTTTCCATTTTTTAATTTTTTTTTTCCCCTCAACAGGACAAATTTTAGGTTTCTGATTTTTTTTTTCTTTTGATAACTTCTTTTATTCTGCTCTATAACAGGCTAGTTTTCATTTCGTCCTCCTACAGTAGTTTTTGGTAAGTAGTATTCATTTCCTCTGAGCAGATATAATTTTCTTTAAACAGCCTTCATGATGCCTGTAAAGCTTTTACTCCTTTGACCATCATTTCTAACTTCTTTTTGACCAACTTCCTTATTTTTGTGCCCTTTTTTTTTTTTTTTAAACAGATACTATGTATATTTTGGTTCCTGTAAAATGTCAACTACTACAGCATCACTTTTGGTGCCCAGTTTCTAAACTAGGTTTCAGCATAGGCTAATATTCAGTTTCTTTATTTGACTGAAATATACTGAAAATACTAAATTACAGAGTATATTATCAACAGCTAGTATCAGCAGTAGTCACCACAGCTGTACTGCATTTTGCTTGCTTTCCAGCTTTACCTCATGAATCAAACAACTTCATTTAGAAAGGAAAAAAAAAAACCACTTGCAAGGTTCTCTGAATGGGGCATCTGTCAAGGATGTTGCAGTGGTTTATGAAGAATGAGAATGTGTTGATTGTTAATACCTACGGATGCACTGAAACAAAATTCCGTAGGCATTCCACACTGGGAATAGACATAAACCTGAAGACATGTTACTGCCAATATACATAAAGATATTTGGATCAATTAAAAGATACAAACAATAAAGACTTTGTACAAACGTTAATGAATTTTTTGACAAAGCTGTATAATAGTGCAGAGGAATGACTAGAACCTTTTGAATACATAAAGCACAATTCAAAATAAAAATCAAAATTGAATCAAATTTTAGATTTGTATACTTCTAATATTTCAAAAGTTTCAGATTGTAGGAAAATATGTAACAGCAAGAAGGATACTGAATGTGACTGAGACTAAAAGCATCAGAAAATTCATGTACTCTTTAGCAGAATTCCATTTGTTCATATTTCAAATATTAGTTCTACCAAAGAGAGATTCTTTCCAGAACACGCACACACAAAACTCCCCGTTTTTCCCACAATTTATAAATTCTACATGTATAGAAGTAGTCTACATAAGTTCTTAAAGATAAAATACGTGGCATTCAGGATTCATACTAGTATGTATAAGCTCTTGTATTCGTATTATGGACCTTGTTTGACTTAATTTGTTAATTATTACATTTTAAAAGTAGTGGAAGAAATTTTTTTTCCTCTGAATACATATTCAGTGCTAAACATCTCAAATTTCCATTAAAATACTGAGCTATTTTGCAAATTCCTAACATTCTGAAAAATATTTAAGTCCTTTGTTACTAGCTCAATGAATTTATAATTGATTACACTTTCCTTTAGAGCACTAATGTTATCGTTACATTCTGACTTTCAATCACCGAATGAAAAATCTGGCGTTTTACTTTAGTCATCTTGGGAACAATAAATTTGAGGGGGGAAAAAAACCCAAACAACAAAAGCAAAATGAAACACACACCCTATCAGAGAGATAAGATTTATATTTGCTGTATCGATATCTGAGTTAGAGGACAGATGGTCACTGCACATGCAGTATAACACGTGAAGGAGAATTTAATAAATGTGCAAACAGTGTAATTACCGCATTAATCCTGGAACAGCAGCAAGAATAAACACCTGTAAATTAATATGTAAATGTATTACTAAATCAGGGAAAGGGAGGAGCATGCCTTTAAAGATTCTGAAACTGCAGTTCTCTCATTTCTTATAAAACTCCTTTCACGAGGAAAAAGTGCAACAAAACCACAAGCAAATGTGCTGTAATGCTGCAAGATAACCACGTACGTGTTCAACACGTGCAATTGAGTCTATCTGTCAGTAGTTTACAGTGTTAAAATCAACATTACATCCTCAGCCACTGAGCACGAGAGGCCAAAGCTGCATCTATATATGAACTTGAATGGTGTATATTCCGGAGCTGTAAGAAAGCTGATTTAAGAAGCAGTTCTGTCTCTGTCCTTTAACTAATCTGCTGTAGTTGCAGTCCAACACAACCAGATTTAAAGACTGCCCACTTAAACTACTTATTCCTTTCTCAGAAATTTCACACAGCAATATTAATCTGATAGCTCTTCACTGCAAAAGACAGGGAAAATAAAAATAACTTAGAGTAACACTTCATTTATTTCAAAGGATTTAATTGAATGATCACTATTCAACTAATTTAAATTAAGGCATTACTTTTAAGTAAAATGCGTTTTTGATCTTGAGCCTTTTGCTTTGTATGAGTGATGTTTCCGATGGAGAAATAGCGGAGTGGAACAGGATATTTCTGGTAGGCACTGCCTTGCTGAAATACTAAGAGTAGAAACAGACAGAGCAAAGGATGTACAGAGGCTCCAGAAAAATCTTTACCTTTCGGCACTTCCCCTTCACTTCACCAGACTGACAGATTTTAGGTTTTCTACTTGAAATAACTTGGCCAAGCCAACAGCGAGGTGAAGGAAACAGTTTACATGATATACCACGTATCTGCCAGGATTGGCAGACATATGCTGGAGGTTTACTTGTCTCCATCCCTGTCCCCTCGACAGAGGTCAGCCTCAACCGTCAGTGTTTCCTGAGTGGACCTGGAGAGTATATGGCAGTCTGCTGTCCCCAGTAAAGCTCCTGGCCCCATCTCCTGCACCTCCTGACTGGGTTCCCTGATGACCTTTGGACCCAGTTCATCACTAGTCATGCCTGGGGCTGCAGATAGAGCCTGTTACCAGCACCCAGCTATGCCCATCATGTTGAGATCCTGTGGGACTGGATCAGGTGGTGAGGGCACAGACCATGCTCCCCTTCCCTGAGGGGGCACAGCTGGCCAGTGAGCCAGCTGCGGTTTTTTGACAGGGAACCTGCCCATGTCCCTCCTCCTGAGGTCTCTGGGCTCTGATCTCCCAGCAACCACCCTCCTGCCCAGCCTCTGGCTCCTCAGACACATCTCTGGAAGGGTATGGCAGGGTGTGGATTCTCAGCAGCAACCTCAAACACCAACTCCCTGCCACCAGCTGCAGGCCCCTGAGCCGTGTCACTGCCATGATGCTGACCCAGCTCCAAGTCCCCTGTGCCACCTCCCTGCTCCCTGAAACAGCCCACTGACACCCCATGGAGAATAGGTAACTTCACAGCCAGTCCTCTCTGAGCCCAGACCTCCAGGAGTCCGGAGGAAGGGGGCAGGTGGGCTGCCCTTGGGGTGCTGACTGACATCTCCTGAGGCCTCTCCATTTCAGCTGCCCCCCCAGCCACCTCAGCTGCAGCTTGCTCGTCACCACGATCAGCATTAGCATCAAAGTGTTTGTGCACAGCTCCCGCTTCCCTTGTTACGACTAGGAGAGTGCTACTGCAGAATAGCACTTCAAATGTCTTCACACGTATTTTGTAGGTACTTCAGGTACCTTTAAGGTACTTTATACACATTTCAGTTAGTTAAGGAAACAATGTAATTTGCAGTTGAAAATTAGAATAGAGCACCTCAGAGAACTAAAAATACGTAAATTAGTTTATGTCAGGCAACAAGGAATAGCCAATAATCGATATCCTACCACAATGGATTTAGGATACCTTCATCCAGGTATCCCATGAATGTATTTCCAGCAAAATTGTCTAGGCAGGAAGCTATTAGGTGATGTTTTATGTGCCGGCTTTCTAGTATTCTTGTGATAGGCTTATTTCGCTTCTGGAGAAAAGGTACAAGAGAGGAGGAGTTTAAGATATCAGTTAACCTGCTTATAGCACTGATTTCTTTAGTGTTTATCAGTTTCGTTAGGAAGTGGTGAACAAAGCCATCCTGCATAAAGGATGAAATCATAACCACCAGAGAGCAACCTTCCAGGAGCCCTTCATAACGTCTGTATTGAGAGAAGTAACGGTATTTGCTAGGACTTGGCAGCCAAGTGTTCTTATAAAAGAACACCCAGACAGAAAAGCCGATCTCGACAAACCTTACAGCCGACTGCGGAAGGACTTTCTCACAAATTACAGCTCCCATCAACAGATCAGATGTAAATGATGAATGACAATGGACTGTTTCCATTTGTACTTGAGGCCTGTTTTCTCAATGACCTTTTAAGTTTATTTTTTGTCTGTGTGGGGGTTTTTTTAATTATTTTTCTCTTCATGTAAGAAATCTTTGTCTGACAAGGCAGTGGCAAAATTCCCATTAAATTACTAGAGCCCGAAATTCACCCCGTGTGCAGGAAAATAACAAAATTCCTTCTTCAAAATGAAGGGACTATAGCACTCGTGATACACTGTTCCCATTGTTATAAGTTCCCTTTGAAGTTTAAAAAAAGAAAGAGGAGGGGGAAGATCACATACACCTGGCTTTTATCTTTGTCATAGCTTCTCGATGGATAAATTATGGAGGTTCTCAATGTGACAAAGGTATATGACAGCTAAAGAGTAGGTGTAAAATGCTTCTTTCACTATGGCAATATGCAACTGTGAAAAGAAACGTGACTGGCTGATAACAAAGAATATTGCTGAATAAAACCCCACCCCACTAACGAACAAACGCATTTCTAAAGGCATTTCTAATGCTAAACATTTCTAACACTGATTTCTAACACTAATTTCTAACACTAAAATATCCACAGAAATAACTCAAAATGTATTTTTTCAGAAGGCAATATGAAAATATTCTGCACCCTGTGCATGCTTTTGGTGTTTAAGATTCAAAGTTAGCATTTTTATAGTTCATCTACATCATACTAACATTTTAAATTAAGTTCATTTTTTCCCTATTGACAATTAGGAAAGGTGTCACAGAAAAAAACCTGTCCTGGTTTGAGCTAAAACTTCCTTGTTTTGGGAAACGGACAAACAGAATTATTCCATGTAGTACAATAATTCCACATTTAATTGGTTAAGAGAGTCAGGTGGAACATTACGTCGGAAGCCTTTAAAGGCAGCAGGCCGGGGGAGCGACTCCCTCTTGGCCTTCCGGGCAGCGGCATGAAGGCAGCACTGC